>NW_027138608.1:0-25000 GCF_035084215.1 Heptranchias perlo
TTAGGGTGCACCCAGGGACAGAGAGAGAGAGAGAGAGAGTGCACCCAGGGATAGAGAGAGAGAGAGAGAGAGGGTGCACCCAGGGACAGAGAGAGAGAGAGAGTGCACCCAGGGACAGAGAGAGAGAGAGAGAGAGTGCACCCAGGGACAGAGAGAGAGAGAGAGAGAGTGCACCCAGGGATAGAGAGAGAGAGAGAGAGGGTGCACCCAGGACAGAGAGAGAGAGAGAGAGAGAGAGTGCACCCAGGGCAGGGAGAGAGAGAGAGTGCACCCAGGGACAGAGAGAGAGAGAGAGAGAGTGCACCCAGGGACAGAGAGAGAGAGAGAGTGCACCCATGGCAGGGAGAGAGAGAGAGTGCACCCAGGGCAGGGATAGAGAGAGAGAGAGAGAGAGAGAGTGCACCCAGGGCAGGATAGAGAGAGAGAGAGAGTGCACCCAGGGCAGGGATAGAGAGAGAGAGAGAGTGCACCAGGGACAGAGAGAGAGAGAGAGAGAGAGAGAGTGCACCCAGGGCAGGGATGGAGAGAGAGAGAGAGAGTGCACCCAGGGCAGGGATAGAGAGAGAGAGAGTGCACCCAGGGACAGAGAGAGAGAGAGAGTGCACCCATGGCAGGGAGAGAGAGAGAGTGCACCCAGGGACAGAGAGAGAGAGAGAGTGCACCCAGGGACAGAGAGAGAGAGTGCACCCAGGGACAGAGAGAGAGAGAGAGTGCACCCATGGCAGGGAGAGAGAGAGAGAGAGAGTGCACCCTGGGCAGGGAGAGAGAGAGAGAGAGAGAGTGCACCAGGGGGATAGAGAGAGAGAGAGAGAGAGAGGGTTCACCCAGGGACAGAGAGAGATAGAGAGAGTGCACCCAGGGCAGGGGAGAGAGAGAGAGAGTGCACCCAGGGCAGGGAGAGAGAGAGAGAGAGAGAGAGAGTGCACCCATGGCAGGGAGAGAGAGAGAGTGCACCCAGGGATAGAGAGAGAGAGAGAGAGAGAGGGTGCACCCAGGGACAGAGAGAGAGAGAGAGTGCACCCAGGGCAGGGAGAGAGAGAGAGAGAGAGAGAGTGCACCCAGGCAGGGATAGAGAGAGCGAGAGAGAGAGTGCACCCAGGGCAGGGAGAGAGAGAGAGAGAGAGAGAGTGCACCCAGGGCAGGGAGAGAGAGAGAGAGAGAGAGAGAGTGCACCCAGGGCAGGGAGAGAGAGAGAGAGAGAGAGAGAGTGCACCCAGGGCAGGGATAGAGAGAGCGAGAGAGAGAGTGCACCCAGGGCAGGGAGAGAGAGAGAGAGAGAGAGTGCACCCAGGGCAGGGAGAGAGAGAGAGAGAGAGAGAGAGTGCACCCAGGGCAGGGATAGAGAGAGAGAGAGAGAGAGAGTGCACCCAGGGCAGGGATAGAGAGAGAGAGAGAGAGTGCACCCAGGGCAGGGATAGAGAGAGAGAGAGAGAGTGCACCCAGGGCAGGGATAGAGAGAGAGAGTGCACCCCAGGGCAGGGATAGAGAGAGAGAGAGAGAGTGCACCCAGGGCAGGGATAGAGAGAGAGAGAGAGAGAGAGAGGAGTGCACCCAGGGCAGGGATAGAGAGAGAGAGAGAGAGTGCACCCAGGGCAGGGATAGAGAGAGAGAGAGAGAGTGCACCCAGGGCAGGGATAGAGAGGGAGAGAGAGTGCACCCAGAGCAGGGATAGAGAGAGAGAGAGAGAGAGTGCACCCAGGGCAGGGATAGAGAGAGCGAGAGAGAGAGTGCACCCAGGGCAGGGATAGAGAGAGAGAGAGAGAGAGTGCACCCAGCGCAGGGATAGAGAGAGAGAGAGAGAGTGCACCCAGGGCAGGGATAGAGAGAGAGAGAGAGAGAGTCCACCCAGGGCAGGGATAGAGAGAGAGAGAGAGAGTGCACCCAGGGCAGGGATAGAGAGAGAGAGAGAGAGAGTGCACCCAGGGCGCAGGGATAGAGAGAGAGAGTGCACCCAGGGCAGGGATAGAGGAGAGAGAGAGAGTGCACCCAGTGCAGGGATAGAGAGAGAGAGAGAGTGCACCCAGGGCAGGGATAGAGAGAGAGAGTGCACCCAGGGCAGGGATAGAGAGAGAGAGTGAGTGCACCCAGGGCAGGGATAGAGAGAGAGAGAGAGTGCACCCAGGGCAGGGATAGAGGAGAGAGAGAGAGAGAGAGAGTGCACCCAGGGCAGGGAGAGAGAGAGAGAGAGTGCACCCAGGGCAGGGATAGAGAGAGAGAGAGAGAGTGCACCCAGTGCAGGGATAGAGAGAGAGAGAGAGAGAGAGAGTGCACCCAGGGCAGGGATAGAGAGAGAGAGATAGAGTGCACCCAGGGCAGGGATAGAGAGAGAGAGAGAGAGTGCACCCAGGGACAGAGAGAGAGGGAGAGTGCACCCAGGGCAGGGATAGAGAGAGAGAGAGAGAGTGCACCCAGGGGCAGGGAAAGAGAGAGAGAGAGAGAGAGTGCACCCAGGGCAGGGATAGAGAGAGAGAGAGAGAGTGCACCCAGCGACAGAGAGAGAGAGAGTGCACCCAGGGAAAGAGAGAGAGAGAGAGAGAGTGCACCCAGGGACAGAGAGAGAGAGAGAGTGCACCCAGGGCAGGGATAGAGAGAGAGAGAGAGAGAGTGCACCCAGGGCAGGGATAGAGAGAGAGAGAGAGTGCACCCAGGGCAGGGATAGAGAGAGAGAGAGAGAGAGTGCACCCAGGGCAGGGATAGAGAGAGAGAGAGTGCACCCAGGGCAGGTATGGAGAGAGAGAGAGAGAGTGCACCCAGGGCAGGGGATAGAGAGAGAGAGAGAGTGCACCCAGGGCAGGGATAGAGAGAGAGAGAGAGAGTGCACCCAGGGCAGGGAAAGAGAGAGAGAGAGAGAGAGAGTGCACCCAGGGCAGGGATGGAGAGAGAGAGAGAGAGAGTGCACCCAGGGACAGAGAGAGAGAGAGAGAGAGAGTGCACCCAGGGACAGAGACAGAGAGAGAGAGAGTGCACCCAGGGCAGGGATAGAGAGAGAGAGAGAGAGAGTGCACCCAGGGCAGGGATAGAGAGAGAGAGAGAGTTCACCCAGGGCAGGGATAGAGAGAGAGAGAGAGTGCACCCAGGGCAGGGACAGAGAGAGAGAGAGAGTGCACCCAGGGCAGGGATAGAGAGAGAGAGAGAGAGAGTGCACCCAGGGCAGGGATAGAGAGAGAGAGAGAGTGAGAGAGTGCACCCAGGGCAGGGATAGAGAGAGAGAGAGAGAGAGTGCACCCAGGGACAGAGAGAGAGAGAGAGAGTGCACCAAGGGAAAGAGAGAGAGAGAGAGAGTGCACCCAGGGACAGAGAGAGAGAGAGAGAGTGCACCCAGGGATAGAGAGAGAGAGAGAGAGTGCACCCAGGGCAGGGATAGAGAGAGAGAGAGAGAGAGTGCACCCAGGGCAGGGATCGAGAGAGAGAGAGAGTGCACCCAGGGCAGGGATCGAGAGAGAGAGAGAGAGTGCACCCAGGGCAGTGAAAGAGAGAGAGAGATAGAGAGAGAGTGCACCCAGGGCAGGGACAGAGAGAGAGAGAGTGCACCCAGGGCAGGGATAGAGAGAGAGAGAGAGAGTGCACCCAGGGACAGAGAGAAAGAGAGAGAGAGTGCACCCAGGGCAGGTATAGAGAGAGAGAGAGAGAGAGAGTGCACCCAGGGCAGGGATAGAGAGAGAGAGAGAGAGTGCACCCAGGGACAGAGAGAGAGAGAGGGAGAGTGCACCCAGGGACAGAGAGAGAGAGAGAGAGTGCACCCAGGGACAGAGAGAGAGAGAGAGAGAGAGAGAGAGTGCACCCAGGGCAGGGATAGAGAGAGCGAGAGAGAGTGCACCCAGGGACAGAGAGAGAGAGAAAGAGTGCACCCAGGGACAGAGAGAGAGAGAGAGAGAGTGCACCCAGGGCAGGGATAGAGAGAGAGAGAGAGAGAGAGTGCACCCAGGGCAGGGATAGAGAGAGAGAGAGAGTTCACCCAGGGCAGGGATAGAGAGAGAGAGAGAGTGCACCCAGGGCAGGGATAGAGAGAGAGAGAGAGTGCACCCAGGGCAGGGATAGAGAGAGAGAGAGATTGCACCCAGGGCAGGGATAGAGAGAGAGAGAGTGAGAGAGTGCACCCAGGGCAGGGATAGAGAGAGAGAGAGAGTGCACCCAGGGCAGGGATAGAGAGAGAGAGTGCACCCCAGGGCAGGGATAGAGAGAGAGAGTGCATCCAGGGCAGAGATGGAGAGAGAGAGAGAGAGTGCACCCAGGGCAGGGATAGAGAGAGAGAGAGAGAGAGAGTGCACCCAGGGCAGGGATAGAGAGAGAGAGTGCACCCAGGGCAGAGATGGAGAGAGAGAGAGAGAGTGCACTCAGGGCAGGGATAGAGAGAGAGAGAGAGTGCACCCAGGGACAGAGAGAGAGAGAGTGCACCCAGGACAGAGAGAGAGAGAGAGAGTGCACCCAGGCAGGGATAGAGAGAGAGAGAGAGAGAGAGTGCACCCAGGGCAGGGACAGAGAGAGCGAGAGAGAGTGCACCCAGGACAGAGAGAGAGAGAGAGAGAGAGAGTGCACCCAGGGACAGAGAGAGAGAGAGAGAGAGAGAGAGTGCACCCAGGGACAGACAGAGAGAGAGAGAGAGAGAGTGCACCCAGGGCAGGGATAGAGAGAGCGAGAGAGAGAGAATGCACCCAGGGCAGGGATAGAGAGAGAGAGAGAGTGCACCCAGGGCAGGGATAGAGAGAGAGTGCACCCAGGGCAGGGATAGAGAGAGAGAGAGAGAGAGAGTGCACCCAGGGCAGGGATAGAGAGAGAGAGAGTGAGAGTGTGCACCAGGGCAGGGATAGAGAGAGAGAGAGAGTGCACCCAGGGCAGGGATAGAGAGAGAGAGTGCACCCAGGGCAGGGATAGAGAGAGAGAGGAGTGCACCCAGGGCAGGGATAGAGAGAGAGAGAGAGCACCCAGGGCAGGGATAGAGAGAGAGAGGAGGTGCACCCAGGGCATGGGGTAGAGAGAGAGAGAGAGAGTGCACCCAGGGCAGGGATAGAGAGAGAGAGAGAGAGTTCACCCAGGGCAGGGATAGAGAGAGAGAGAGAGAGAGTGCACCCAGGGCAGGGATAGGAGAGAGAGAGAGAGTGCACCCAGGGCAGGGATAGAGAGAGAGAGAGAGTGAGAGAGTGCACCCAGGGCAGGGATAGAGAGAGAGAGAGAGAGAGAGTGCACCCAGGGCAGGGACAGAGAGAGAGAGTACACCCAGGACAGGGATCGAGAGTGAGAGTGCACCCCAGGGCAGAGATAGAGAGAGAGAGCACCCAGGGCAGAGATAGAGAGAGAGAAAGAGAGAGAGAGAGAGTGCACCCAGGGCAGGGATAGAGAGAGAGAGAGTGCACCAGGGCAGGGATAGAGAGAGCGAGAGAGAGAGAATGCACCCAGGGCAGGGATAGAGAGAGAGAGAGAGTGCACCCAGGGCAGGGATAGAGAGAGAGTGCACCCAGGGCAGGGATAGAGAGAGAGAGAGAGAGAGAGTGCACCCAGGCAGGGATAGAGAGAGAGAGAGTGAGAGTGTGCACCCAGGGCAGGGATAGAGAGAGAGAGAGAGTGCACCCAGGGCAGGGATAGAGAGAGAGAGTGCACCCAGGGCAGGGATAGAGAGAGAGAGGAGTGCACCCAGGGCAGGGATAGAGAGAGAGAGAGAGCACCCAGGGCAGGGATAGAGAGAGAGAGGAGTGCACCCAGGGCAGGGGTAGAGAGAGAGAGAGAGAGTGCACCCAGGGCAGGGATAGAGAGAGAGAGAGAGAGTTCACCCAGGGCAGGGATAGAGAGAGAGAGAGAGAGTTCACCCAGGGCAGGGATAGAGAGAGAGAGAGAGAGAGTGCACCCAGGGCAGGGATAGAGAGAGAGAGAGAGTGCACCCAGGGCAGGGATAGAGAGAGAGAGAGAGAGTGAGAGAGTGCACCAGGGCAGGGATAGAGAGAGAGAGAGAGAGAGAGTGCACCCAGGGCAGGGACAGAGAGAGAGAGTACACCCAGGACAGGGATCGAGAGTGAGAGTGCACCCAGGGCAGAGATAGAGAGAGAGAGAGAGAGTGCACCCAGGGCAGAGATAGAGAGAGAGAAAGAGAGAGAGAGAGAGTGCACCCAGGGCAGGGATAGAGAGAGAGAGAGTGCACCCAGGGCAGGGATAGAGAGAGAGAGTGCACCCAGGGCAGAGATAGAGAGAGAGAGAGAGAGAGAGAGAGTGCACCCAGGGCAGGGATAGAGAGAGAGAGAGTGCACCCAGGGCAGGGATAGAGAGAGAGAGTGCACCCAGGGCAGAGATAGAGAGAGAGAGAGAGAGAGAGAGTGCACCCAGGGCAGGGATAGAGAGAGAGAGTGCACCCAGGGCAGGGATAGAGAGAGAGAGAGTGCACCCAGGGCAGGGATAGAGAGAGAGAGTGCACCCAGGGCAGGGATAGAGAGAGAGAGAGAGAGAGAGTGCACCCAGGGCAGGGACAGAGAGAGAGAGTACACCCAGGACAGGGATCGAGAGTGAGAGTGCACCCAGGGCAGAGATAGAGAGAGAGAGAGAGTGCACCCAGGGCAGAGATAGAGAGAGAGAAAGAGAGAGAGAGAGAGTGCACCCAGGGCAGGGATAGAGAGAGAGAGAGTGCACCCAGGGCAGGGATAGAGAGAGAGAGTGCACCCAGGGCAGAGATAGAGAGAGAGAGAGAGAGAGAGAGTGCACCCAGGGCAGGGATAGAGAGAGAGAGTGCACCCAGGGCAGGGATAGAGAGAGAGAGAGTGCACCCAGGGCAGGGATAGAGAGAGAGAGAGAGTGCACCCAGGGCAGGGATAGAGAGAGAGAGTGCACCCAGGGCAGGGATAGAGAGAGAGAGAGAGAGAGAGTGCACCCAGTGCAGGGATAGAGAGAGAGAGAGAGTGCACCCAGGGCAGGGATAGAGAGAGAGAGAGAGAGAGAGAGTGCACCCAGGGCAGGGATAGAGAGAGAGAGAGTGCACCCAGGGCAGGGATAGAGAGAGAGAGAGAGAGAGTGCACCAGGGACAGAGAGAGAGAGAGAGAGAGAGAGTGCACCCAGGGCAGGTATAGAGAGAGAGAGAGAGAGTGCACCCAGGGCAGGGATAGAGAGAGAGAGAGTGCACCCAGGGACAGAGAGAGAGAGAGAGAGAGAGAGTGCACCCAGGGGACAGAGAGAGAGAGAGAGAGTGCACCCAGGGGACAGAGAGAGAGAGAGAGAGAGTGCACCCAGGGCAGGGATTAGAGAGAGAGAGAGAGAGTGCACCCAGGGCAGGGATAGAGAGAGCGAGAGAGAGTGCACCCAGGGACAGAGAGAGAGAGAGAGAGAGTGCACCCAGGGACAGAGAGAGAGAGAGAGAGAGAGTGCACCCAGGGACAGAGACAGAGAGAGAGAGAGAGTGCACCCAGGGACAGAGACAGAGAGAGAGAGAGTGCACCCAGGGCAGGGATAGAGAGAGAGAGAGAGAGAGTGCACCCAGGGCAGGGATAGAGAGAGAGAGAGAGTGCACCCAGGGCAGGGATAGAGAGAGAGTGCACCCAGGGCAGGGATAGAGAGAGAGAGAGTGAGAGAGTGCACCCAGGGCAGGGATAGAGAGAGAGAGAGAGAGAGTGCACCCAGGGACAGAGAGAGAGAGAGAGAGTGCACCAAGGGAAAGAGAGAGAGAGAGAGAGAGTGCACCCAGGGACAGAGAGAGAGAGAGAGAGAGTGCACCCAGGGATAGAGAGAGAGAGAGAGAGAGAGAGTGCACCCAGGGCAGGGATAGAGAGAGAGAGAGTGCACCCAGGGCAGGGATAGAGAGAGAGAGAGTGCACCCAGGGCAGGGATCGAGAGAGAGAGAGAGTGCACCCAGGGCAGGGATCGAGAGAGAGAGAGAGAGTGCACCCAGGGCAGGGATAGAGAGAGAGAGAGAGTGCACCCAGGGCAGGGATAGAGAGAGAGAGAGAGAGAGTGCACCCAGGGCAGGGATAGAGAGAGAGAGAGAGAGTGCACCCAGGGACAGAGAGAGAGAGAGAGAGAGAGAGAGAGAGTGCACCCAGGGCAGGTATAGAGAGAGAGAGAGAGAGTGCACCCAGGGCAGGGATAGAGAGAGAGAGAGAGAGAGAGAGTGCACCCAGGGACAGAGAGAGAGAGAGGGAGAGTGCACCCACGGACAGCGAGAGAGAGAGAGAGTGCACCCAGGGACAGAGAGAGAGAGAGAGAGAGTGCACCCAGGGCAGGGATAGAGAGAGAGAGAGAGAGTGCACCCAGGGCAGGGATAGAGAGAGCGAGAGAGAGTGCACCCAGGGACAGAGAGAGAGAGAGAGAGTGCACCCAGGGACAGAGAGAGAGAGAGAGAGAGTGCACCCAGGGACAGAGAGAGAGAGAGAGAGAGTGCACCCAGGGCAGGGATAGAGACAGAGAGAGAGAGAGTGCACCCAGGGCAGGGATAGAGAGAGAGAGAGAGAGTTCACCCAGGGTAGGGATAGAGAGAGAGAGAGAGTGCACCCAGGGCAGGGATAGAGAGAGAGAGAGAGTGCACCCAGGGCAGGGATAGAGAGAGAGAGAGAGAGAGAGTGCACCCAGGGCAGGGATAGAGAGAGAGAGAGTGAGAGAGTGCACCCAGGGCAGGGATAGAGAGAGAGAGAGAGTGCACCCAGGGCAGGGATAGAGAGAGAGAGTGCACCCAGGGCAGGGATAGAGAGAGAGAGTGCATCCAGGGCAGAGATGGAGAGAGAGAGAGAGAGTGCACCCAGGGCAGGGATAGAGAGCGAGAGAGAGAGAGAGAGTGCACCCAGGGCAGGGATAGAGAGAGAGAGTGCACCCAGGGCAGAGATGGAGAGAGAGAGAGAGAGTGCACCCAGGGCAGGGATAGAGAGAGAGAGAGAGAGAGAGAGTGCACCCAGGGACAGAGAGAGAGAGAGTGCACCCAGGGACAGAGAGAGAGAGAGAGAGAGAGTGCACCCAGGGCAGGGATAGAGAGAGAGAGAGAGAGAGAGAGTGCACCCAGGGCAGGGATAGAGAGAGCGAGAGAGAGTGCACCCAGGGACAGAGAGAGAGAGAGAGAGAGAGAGAGAGTGCACCCAGGGACAGAGAGAGAGAGAGAGAGAGTGCACCCAGGGACAGAGAGAGAGAGAGAGAGAGTGCACCCAGGGCAGGGATAGAGAGAGCGAGAGAGAGAGAGTGCACCCAGGGCAGGGATAGAGAGAGAGAGAGAGTGCACCCAAGGCAGAGATAGAGAGAGAGAGAGAGTGCACCCAGGGCAGAGATGGAGAGAGAGAAAGAGAGAGAGAGAGAGAGTGCACCCAGGGCAGGGATAGAGAGAGAGAGAGTGCACCCAGGGCAGGGATAGAGAGAGAGAGTGCACCCAGGGCAGAGATAGAGAGAGAGAGAGAGAGTGCACCCAGGGCAGGGATAGAGAGAGAGAGTGCACCCAGGGCAGGAATAGAGAGAGAGAGAGTGCACCCAGGGCAGGGATGGAGAGAGAGAGTGCACCCAGGGCAGGGATAGAGAGAGAGAGAGAGAGAGTGCACCCAGTGCAGGGATAGAGAGAGAGAGAGAGTGCACCCAGGGCAGGGATAGAGAGAGAGAGAGAGAGAGTGCACCCAGTGCAGGGATAGAGAGAGAGAGAGAGTGCACCCAGGGCAGGGATAGAGAGAGAGTGAGAGAGAGTGCACCCAGTGCAGGGATAGGGAGAGAGAGAGAGTGCACCCAGGGCAGGGACAGAGAGAGAGAGAGAGTGCACCCAGGGCAGGGAGAGAGAGAGAGAGTGCACCCAGGGCAGGGATAGAGAGAGAGAGAGAGAGTGCACCCAGGGCAGGGATGGAGAGAGAGAGAGAGAGTGCACCCAGGGCAGGGATAGAGAGAGAGAGTGCACCCAGGGCAGGGATAGAGAGAGAGAGAGTGCACCCAGGGCAGGGATAGAGAGAGAGAGTGCACCCAGGGCAGGGATAGAGAGAGAGAGAGAGTGCACCCATGGCAGGGATAGAGAGAGAGAGAGTGCACCCAGGGACAGAGAGAGAGAGAGAGTGCACCCAGGGCAGGGATAGAGAGAGAGAGAGAGAGAGAGAGTGCACCCAGGGCAGGGATAGAGAGAGCGAGAGAGAGTGCACCCAGGGACAGAGAGAGAGAGAGAGAGAGAGAGAGAGAGTGCACCCAGGGACAGAGAGAGAGAGAGAGAGAGAGTGCACCCAGGGACAGAGAGAGAGAGAGAGAGAGTGCACCCAGGGCAGGGATAGAGAGAGCGAGAGAGAGAGAGTGCACCCAGGGCAGGGATAGAGAGAGAGAGAGAGTGCACCCAAGGCAGAGATAGAGAGAGAGAGAGAGTGCACCCAGGGCAGAGATGGAGAGAGAGAAAGAGAGAGAGAGAGAGAGTGCACCCAGGGCAGGGATAGAGAGAGAGAGAGTGCACCCAGGGCAGGGATAGAGAGAGAGAGTGCACCCAGGGCAGAGATAGAGAGAGAGAGAGAGAGAGAGTGCACCCAGGGCAGGGATAGAGAGAGAGAGTGCACCCAGGGCAGGAATAGAGAGAGAGAGAGTGCACCCAGGGCAGGGATGGAGAGAGAGAGTGCACCCAGGGCAGGGATAGAGAGAGAGAGAGAGAGTGCACCCAGTGCAGGGATAGAGAGAGAGAGAGAGTGCACCCAGGGCAGGGATAGAGAGAGAGAGAGAGAGAGTGCACCCAGTGCAGGGATAGAGAGAGAGAGAGAGAGAGTGCACCCAGGGCAGGGATAGAGAGAGAGTGAGAGAGAGTGCACCCAGTGCAGGGATAGGGAGAGAGAGAGAGTGCACCCAGGGCAGGGACAGAGAGAGAGAGAGAGTGCACCCAGGGCAGGGAGAGAGAGAGAGAGTGCACCCAGGGCAGGGATAGAGAGAGAGAGAGAGAGTGCACCCAGGGCAGGGATGGAGAGAGAGAGAGAGAGTGCACCCAGGGCAGGGATAGAGAGAGAGAGTGCACCCAGGGCAGGGATAGAGAGAGAGAGAGTGCACCCAGGGCAGGGATAGAGAGAGAGAGAGTGCACCCAGGGCAGGGATAGAGAGAGAGAGTGCACCCAGGGCAGGGATAGAGAGAGAGAGAGAGTGCACCCATGGCAGGGATAGAGAGAGAGAGAAAGTGCACCCAGGGCAGGGAGAGAGAGAGAGAGAGAGAGAGTGCACCCAGGGCAGGGATAGAGAGAGAGAGAGAGAGAGTGCACCCAGGGCAGGGATACAGAGAGAGAGAGAGAGAGTGCACCCAGGGCAGGGATAGAGAGAGAGAGAGTGCACACAGGGCAGGGATAGAGTGAGAGAGTGCACCCAGGGCAGGGATAGAGAGAGAGAGAGAGAGAGTGCACGCAGGGACAGAGAGAGAGAGAGAGAGTGCACCAAGGGAAAGAGAGAGAGAGAGAGAGTGCACCCAGGGACAGAGAGAGAGAGAGAGAGAGAGTGCACCCAGGGATAGAGAGAGAGAGAGAGAGAGTGCACCCAGGGCAGGGATAGAGAGAGAGAGAGAGAGTGCACCCAGGGCAGGGATCGAGAGAGAGAGAGAGTGCACCCAGGGCAGGGATCGAGAGAGAGAGAGAGAGAGAGAGTGCACCCAGGGCAGGGATAGAGAGAGAGAGAGAGAGAGAGTGCACCCAGGGCAGGTATAGAGAGAGAGAGAGAGAGTGCACCCAGGGCAGGGATAGAGAGAGAGAGAGAGAGTGCACCCAGGGACAGAGAGAGAGAGAGGGAGAGTGCATCCAGGGACAGAGAGAGAGAGAGAGAGAGTGCACCCAGGGACAGAGAGAGAGACAGAGAGAGAGAGTGCACCCAGGGCAGGGATAGAGAGAGCGAGAGAGAGTGCACCCAGGGACAGAGAGAGAGAGAAAGAGTGCACCCAGGGACAGAGAGAGAGAGAGAGAGAGTGCACCCAGGGCAGGGATAGAGAGAGAGAGAGAGTGCACCCAGGGCAGGGATAGAGAGAGAGAGAGAGTTCACCCAGGGCAGGGATAGAGAGAGAGAGAGAGTGCACCCAGGGCAGGGATAGAGAGAGAGAGAGAGAGTGCACCCAGGGCAGGGATAGAGAGAGAGAGAGAGAGAGAGAGTGCACCCAGGGCAGGGATAGAGAGAGAGAGAGTGAGAGAGTGCACCCAGGGCAGGGATAGAGAGAGAGAGAGAGTGCACCCAGGGCAGGGATAGAGAGAGAGAGTGCACCCAGGGCAGGGATAGAGAGAGAGAGTGCATCCAGGGCAGAGATGGAGAGAGAGAGAGAGAGTGCACCCAGGGCAGGGATAGAGAGAGAGAGAGAGAGAGTGCACCCAGGGCAGGGATAGAGAGAGAGAGTGCACCCAGGGCAGAGATGGAGAGAGAGAGAGAGAGAGTGCACTCAGGGCAGGGATAGAGAGAGAGAGAGAGTGCACCCAGGGACAGAGAGAGAGAGAGAGAGAGAGAGAGAGTGCACCCAGGGACAGAGAGAGAGAGAGAGAGAGTGCACCCAGGGACAGAGAGAGAGAGAGAGAGAGAGTGCACCCAGGGCAGGGATAGAGAGAGCGAGAGAGAGAGAGTGCACCCAGGGCAGGGATAGAGAGAGAGAGAGAGTGCACCCAAGGCAGAGATAGAGAGAGAGAGAGAGTGCACCCAGGGCAGAGATGGAGAGAGAGAAAGAGAGAGAGAGAGAGAGAGTGCACCCAGGGCAGGGATAGAGAGAGAGAGAGTGCACCCAGGGCAGGGATAGAGAGAGAGAGTGCACCCAGGGCAGAGATAGAGAGAGAGAGAGAGAGAGAGTGCACCCAGGGCAGGGATAGAGAGAGAGAGTGCACCCAGGGCAGGAATAGAGAGAGAGAGAGTGCACCCAGGGCAGGGATGGAGAGAGAGAGTGCACCCAGGGCAGGGATAGAGAGAGAGAGAGAGAGTGCACCCAGTGCAGGGATAGAGAGAGAGAGAGAGTGCACCCAGGGCAGGGATAGAGAGAGAGAGAGAGAGAGTGCACCCAGTGCAGGGATAGAGAGAGAGAGAGAGAGAGTGCACCCAGTGCAGGGATAGAGAGAGAGAGAGTGCACCCAGGGCAGGGATAGAGAGAGAGTGAGAGAGAGTGCACCCAGTGCAGGGATAGGGAGAGAGTGAGAGAGAGTGCACCCAGGGCAGGGACAGAGAGAGAGAGAGAGTGCACCCAGGGCAGGGAGAGAGAGAGAGAGTGCACCCAGGGCAGGGATAGAGAGAGAGAGAGAGAGTGCACCCAGGGCAGGGATGGAGAGAGAGAGAGAGAGTGCACCCAGGGCAGGGATAGAGAGAGAGAGTGCACCCAGGGCAGGGATAGAGAGAGAGAGAGTGCACCCAGGGCAGGGATAGAGAGAGAGAGTGCACCCAGGGCAGGGATAGAGAGAGAGAGAGAGTGCACCCATGGCAGGGATAGAGAGAGAGAGAGAGTGCACCCATGGCAGGGATAGAGAGAGAGAGAAAGTGCACCCAGGGCAGGGAGAGAGAGAGAGAGAGAGAGAGTGCACCCAGGGCAGGGATAGAGAGAGAGAGAGAGAGAGTGCACCCAGGGCAGGGATACAGAGAGAGAGAGAGAGAGTGCACCCAGGGCAGGGATAGAGAGAGAGAGAGTGCACACAGGGCAGGGATAGAGTGAGAGAGTGCACCCAGGGCAGGGATAGAGAGAGAGAGAGAGAGAGTGCACGCAGGGACAGAGAGAGAGAGAGAGAGTGCACCAAGGGAAAGAGAGAGAGAGAGAGAGTGCACCCAGGGACAGAGAGAGAGAGAGAGAGAGAGTGCACCCAGGGATAGAGAGAGAGAGAGAGAGAGTGCACCCAGGGCAGGGATAGAGAGAGAGAGAGAGAGTGCACCCAGGGCAGGGATCGAGAGAGAGAGAGAGTGCACCCAGGGCAGGGATCGAGAGAGAGAGAGAGAGAGAGAGTGCACCCAGGGCAGGGATAGAGAGAGAGAGAGAGAGAGAGTGCACCCAGGGCAGGTATAGAGAGAGAGAGAGAGAGTGCACCCAGGGCAGGGATAGAGAGAGAGAGAGAGAGTGCACCCAGGGACAGAGAGAGAGAGAGGGAGAGTGCATCCAGGGACAGAGAGAGAGAGAGAGAGAGTGCACCCAGGGACAGAGAGAGAGAGAGAGAGAGTGCACCCAGGGACAGAGAGAGAGACAGAGAGAGAGAGTGCACCCAGGGCAGGGATAGAGAGAGCGAGAGAGAGTGCACCCAGGGACAGAGAGAGAGAGAAAGAGTGCACCCAGGGACAGAGAGAGAGAGAGAGAGAGTGCACCCAGGGCAGGGATAGAGAGAGAGAGAGAGTGCACCCAGGGCAGGGATAGAGAGAGAGAGAGAGTTCACCCAGGGCAGGGATAGAGAGAGAGAGAGAGTGCACCCAGGGCAGGGATAGAGAGAGAGAGAGAGAGTGCACCCAGGGCAGGGATAGAGAGAGAGAGAGAGAGAGAGAGTGCACCCAGGGCAGGGATAGAGAGAGAGAGAGTGAGAGAGTGCACCCAGGGCAGGGATAGAGAGAGAGAGAGAGTGCACCCAGGGCAGGGATAGAGAGAGAGAGTGCACCCAGGGCAGGGATAGAGAGAGAGAGTGCATCCAGGGCAGAGATGGAGAGAGAGAGAGAGAGTGCACCCAGGGCAGGGATAGAGAGAGAGAGAGAGAGAGTGCACCCAGGGCAGGGATAGAGAGAGAGAGTGCACCCAGGGCAGAGATGGAGAGAGAGAGAGAGAGAGTGCACTCAGGGCAGGGATAGAGAGAGAGAGAGAGTGCACCCAGGGACAGAGAGAGAGAGAGTGCACCCAGGGACAGAGAGAGAGAGAGAGAGAGAGAGAGAGTGCACCCAGGGCAGGGATAGAGAGAGAGAGAGAGAGTGCACCCAGGGCAGGGATAGAGAGAGCGAGAGAGAGTGCACCCAGGGACAGAGAGAGAGAGAGAGAGAGAGTGCACCCAGGGACAGAGAGAGAGAGAGAGAGAGAGTGCACCCAGGGACAGAGAGAGAGAGAGAGAGAGTGCACCCAGGGCAGGGATAGAGAGAGCGAGAGAGTGCACCCAGGGCAGGGATAGAGAGAGAGAGAGAGTGCACCCAGGGCAGGGATAGAGAGAGAGAGAGAGAGAGAGTGCACCCAGGGCAGGGATAGAGAGAGAGAGAGTGAGAGAGTGCACCCAGGGCAGGGATAGAGAGAGAGAGAGAGAGAGAGAGTGCACCCAGGGCAGGGATAGAGAGAGAGTGCACCCAGGGCAGGGATGGAGAGAGAGAGAGGAGTGCACCCAGGGCAGGGATAGAGAGAGAGAGTGCACCCAGGGCAGGGATAGAGAGAGAGAGGAGTGCACCCAGGGCAGGGGTGGAGAGAGAGAGAGAGAGTGCACCCAGGGCAGGGATAGAGAGAGAGAGAGAGAGTTCACCCAGGGCAGGGATAGAGAGAGAGAGAGTGCACCCAGGGCAGGGATAGAGAGAGAGAGAGAGTGCACCCAGGGCAGGGATAGAGAGAGAGAGAGAGAGAGTGAGAGAGTGCACCCAGGGCAGGGATAGAGAGAGAGAGAGTGCACCCAGGGCAGGGATAGAGAGAGAGAGTGCACCCAGGGCAGGGATAGAGAGAGAGAGAGAGAGTGCACCCAGTGCAGGGACAGAGAGAGAGAGAGAGTGCACCCAGGGCAGGGATAGAGAGAGAGAGAGAGAGTGCACCCAGTGCAGGGATAGAGAGAGAGAGAGAGTGCACCCAGGGCAGGGAGAGAGAGAGAGAGAGTGCACCTGACGATCCGGATTCTTTCCCCTCAGTCTGGTTCAGTAATAACTGAAGTCGAATACATTTTAAAGTCCAACACATCTTTAATAGCAGGGTTCTTAGTCTGCAGCATTGATTTGGACTCCTGATAGAGTCCCTCTATGCTGGCAGAACAAGAACAACAACATACAGAAATCCACACGTTTTTATACAAATCAATAGGGTTGGAACATACTTAACGAGGGTCAACACCAATCATAAGCCGGGCATAGGTTGCCATGCGAGGTTACATTATTTCCGACCAATCATAAATCGTCCATGTGCTGATCATGCTGCTGTTAGACATCAAAGGGGATAACTTCCTCACTTTCCAACTTAGAATGTTCTTCCCTGTTCCTTCTGTTCCTTATCTCCCAACCTGGAATGTCTTTCAACTTTGGCTAAGCTCGTTACCTATATTGATCTGCCATAAACATGGAGACATTCAGACCAGTCCTTGACTCACATCAAAGACCTATCATTGATAAGACAATGCAGGCCTGCTGACTACGCGAACATATGGCCCAGCAGGAGGGCCAGGCCACTTGTATCAATCTCAGTTACTAACTAATTAACCCTTTCTAACCATTTTGCATTCTGCTTCTTTGCCACGTAGGCATTTTAATATTTTACCGAAAACTGACCACGTAGGGATTCTCACACCCAGGGCAGGGATAGAGAGAGAGAGAGAGAGAGTGCACCCAGGGACAGAGAGAGAGAGAGAGAGAGAGTGCACCCAGGGCAGGTATAGAGAGGGAGAGAGAGAGTGCACCCAGGGCAGGGATAGAGAGAGAGAGAGAGTGCACCCAGGGACAGAGAGAGAGAGAGAGAGAGAGTGCACCCAGGGACAGAGAGAGAGAGAGAGAGTGCACCCAGGGACAGAGAGAGAGAGAGAGTGCACCCAGGGCAGGGATAGAGAGAGAGAGAGAGAGTGCACCCAGGGCAGGGATAGAGAGAGAGAGAGAGTGCACCCAGGGCAGGGATAGAGAGAGAGAGAGAGAGTGAGAGAGTGCACCCAGGGCAGGGATAGAGAGAGAGAGAGTGCACCCAGGGCAGGGATAGAGAGAGAGAGTGCACCCAGGGCAGGGATAGAGAGAGAGAGAGAGAGTGCACCCAGTGCAGGGACAGAGAGAGAGAGAGAGTGCACCCAGGGCAGGGATAGAGAGAGAGAGAGAGAGAGTGCACCCAGTGCAGGGATAGAGAGAGAGAGAGAGTGCACCCAGGGCAGGGATAGAGAGAGAGAGAGTGCACCCAGGGCAGGGATAGAGAGAGAGAGAGAGAGAGTGCACCCAGGGACAGAGAGAGAGAGAGAGAGAGAGTGCACCCAGGGCAGGTATAGAGAGAGAGAGAGAGAGTGCACCCAGGGCAGGGATAGAGAGAGAGAGAGAGAGTGCACCCAGGGACAGAGAGAGAGAGAGAGAGAGAGTGCACCCAGGGACAGAGAGAGAGAGAGAGAGTGCACCCAGGGACAGAGAGAGAGAGAGAGTGCACCCAGGGCAGGGATAGAGAGAGAGAGAGAGAGAGTGCACCCAGGGCAGGGATAGAGAGAGAGAGAGAGTTCACCCAGGGCAGGGATAGAGAGAGAGAGAGAGTGCACCCAGGGCAGGGATAGAGAGAGAGAGAGAGACAGTGCACCCAGGGCAGGGATAGAGAGAGAGAGAGAGAGAGTGCACCCAGGGCAGGGATAGAGAGTGAGAGAGTGCACCCAGGGCAGGGAAAGAGAGAGAGAGAGAGAGAGTGCACCCAGGGACAGAGAGAGAGAGAGTGCACCAAGGGAAAGAGAGAGAGAGAGAGAGAGAGAGTGCACCCAGGGACAGAGAGAGAGAGAGAGAGAGTGCACCCAGGGATAGAGAGAGAGAGAGAGTGCACCCAGGGCAGGGATAGAGAGAGAGAGAGTGAGAGAGTGCACCCAGGGCAGGGATAGAGAGAGAGAGAGAGAGAGAGTGCACCCAGGGCAGGGATAGAGAGAGAGAGTGCACCCAGGGCAGGGATAGAGAGAGAGAGGAGTGCACCCAGGGCAGGGATAGAGAGAGAGAGAGAGAGTGCACCCAGGGCAGGGATAGAGAGAGAGAGGAGTGCACCCAGGGCAGGGGTAGAGAGAGAGAGAGAGAGTGCACCCAGGGCAGGGATAGAGAGAGAGAGAGAGAGTTCACCCAGGGCAGGGACAGAGAGAGAGAGAGAGAGTGCACCCAGGGCAGGGATAGAGAGAGAGAGAGAGTGCACCCAGGGCAGGGATAGAGAGAGAGAGAGAGAGAGAGAGAGTGCACCCAGGGCAGGGATAGAGAGAGAGAGAGTGAGAGAGTGCACCCAGGGCAGGGATGGAGAGAGAGAGAGAGAGAGTGCACCCAGGGCAGGGATAGAGAGAGAGAGTGCACCCAGGGCAGGGATAGAGAGAGAGAGTGCACCCAGGGCAGGGATAGAGAGAGAGAGTGCACCCAGGGCAGAGATAGAGAGAGAGAGAGTGCACCCAGGGCAGAGATAGAGAGAGAGAAAGAGAGAGAGAGAGAGAGTGCACCCAGGGCAGGGATAGAGAGAGAGAGAGTGCACCCAGGGCAGGGATAGAGAGAGAGAGTGCACCCAGGGCAGGGATAGAGAGAGAGAGAGAGAGTGCACCCAGTGCAGGGATAGAGAGAGAGAGAGAGAGTGCACCCAGGGCAGGGATAGAGAGAGAGAGAGAGAGAGAGAGTGCACCCAGTGCAGGGATAGAGAGAGAGAGAGAGTGCACCCAGGGCAGGGATAGAGAGAGAGAGAGTGCACCCAGGGCAGGGATAGAGAGAGAGAGAGAGAGAGTGCACCCAGGGACAGAGAGAGAGAGAGAGAGAGAGAGAGTGCACCCAGGGCAGGTATAGAGAGAGAGAGAGAGAGTGCACCCAGGGCAGGGATAGAGAGAGAGAGAGACAGTGCACCCAGGGACAGAGAGAGAGAGAGAGAGACAGTGCACCCAGGGACAGAGAGAGAGAGAGAGAGAGAGTGCACCCAGGGACAGAGAGAGAGAGAGAGAGTGCACCCAGGGACAGAGAGAGAGAGAGAGAGAGAGAGAGTGCACCCAGGGCAGGGATAGAGAGAGAGAGAGAGAGTGCACCCAGGGCAGGGATAGAGAGAGAGAGAGAGTGCACCCAGGGACAGAGAGAGAGAGAGAGAGAGAGAGTGCACCCAGGGACAGAGAGAGAGAGAGAGAGTGCACCCAGGGACAGAGAGAGAGAGAGAGTGCACCCAGGGCAGGGATAGAGAGAGAGAGAGAGAGAGAGTGCACCCAGGGCAGGGATAGAGAGAGAGAGAGAGTTCACCCAGGGCAGGGATAGAGAGAGAGAGAGAGTGCACCCAGGGCAGGGATAGAGAGAGAGAGAGAGAGAGTGCACCCAGGGCAGGGATAGAGAGAGAGAGAGAGAGAGTGCACCCAGGGCAGGGATAGAGAGTGAGAGAGTGCACCCAGGGCAGGGAAAGAGAGAGAGAGAGAGAGAGTGCACCCAGGGACAGAGAGAGAGAGAGAGAGAGTGCACCAAGGGAAAGAGAGAGAGAGAGAGAGAGAGAGTGCACCCAGGGACAGAGAGAGAGAGGGAGAGAGTGCACCCAGGGATAGAGAGAGAGAGAGAGTGCACCCAGGGCAGGGATAGAGAGAGAGAGAGTGAGAGAGTGCACCCAGGGCAGGGATAGAGAGAGAGAGAGAGAGAGAGTGCACCCAGGGCAGGGATAGAGAGAGAGAGTGCACCCAGGGCAGGGATAGAGAGAGAGAGGAGTGCACCCAGGGCAGGGATAGAGAGAGAGAGAGAGAGTGCACCCAGGGCAGGGATAGAGAGAGAGAGGAGTGCACCCAGGGCAGGGGTAGAGAGAGAGAGAGAGAGTGCACCCAGGGCAGGGATAGAGAGAGAGAGAGAGAGTTCACCCAGGGCAGGGACAGAGAGAGAGAGAGAGAGTGCACCCAGGGCAGGGATAGAGAGAGAGAGAGAGAGAGAGTGCACCCAGGGCAGGGATAGAGAGAGAGAGAGTGAGAGAGTGCACCCAGGGCAGGGATGGAGAGAGAGAGAGAGAGAGTGCACCCAGGGCAGGGATAGAGAGAGAGAGTGCACCCAGGGCAGGGATAGAGAGAGAGAGTGCACCCAGGGCAGGGATAGAGAGAGAGAGTGCACCCAGGGCAGAGATAGAGAGAGAGAGAGTGCACCCAGGGCAGAGATAGAGAGAGAGAAGAGAGAGAGAGAGAGAGTGCACCCAGGGCAGGGATAGAGAGAGAGAGAGTGCACCCAGGGCAGGGATAGAGAGAGAGAGTGCACCCAGGGCAGAGATAGAGAGAGAGAGAGAGAGAGAGTGCACCCAGGGCAGGGATAGCGAGAGAGAGTGCACCCAGGGCAGGGATAGAGAGAGAGAGAGTGCACCCAGGGCAGGGATGGAGAGAGAGAGTGCACCCAGGGCAGGGATAGAGAGAGAGAGAGAGAGTGCACCCAGTGCAGGGATAGAGAGAGAGAGAGTGCACCCAGGGCAGGGATAGAGAGAAAGAGAGAGAGAGTGCACCCAGTGCAGGGATAGAGAGAGAGAGAGAGAGTGCACCCAGGGCAGGGATAGAGAGAGAGAGAGAGAGAGAGAGAGTGCACCCAGTGCAGGGATAGGGAGAGAGAGAGAGTGCACCCAGGGCAGGGACAGAGAGAGAGAGAGTGCACCCAGGGCAGGGAGAGAGAGAGAGAGTGCACCCAGGGCAGGGATAGAGAGAGAGAGAGAGTGCACCCAGGGCAGGGATAGAGAGAGAGAGAGAGAGTGCACCCAGGGCAGGGATAGAGAGAGAGAGAGAGAGAGTGCACCCAGGGCAGGGATAGAGAGAGAGAGTGCACCCAGGGCAGGGATAGAGAGAGAGAGAGTGCACCCAGGGCAGGGATAGAGAGAGAGAGTGCACCCAGGGCAGGGATAGAGAGAGAGAGAGAGTGCACCCATGGCAGGGATAGAGAGAGAGAGAAAGTGCACCCAGGGCAGGGATGGAGAGAGAGAGAGAGAGAGAGTGCACCCAGGGCAGGGATAGAGAGAGAGAGAGAGAGAGTGCACCCAGGGCAGGGATACAGAGAGAGAGAGAGAGAGTGCACCCAGGGCAGGGATAGAGAGAGAGAGAGTGCACACAGGGCAGGGATAGAGAGAGAGAGTGCACCCAGGGCAGGGATAGAGAGAGAGAGAGAGTGCACCCAGGGCAGGGATAGAGAGAGAGAGAGAGAGAGTGCACCCAGGGCAGGGATAGAGAGAGCGAGAGAGTGCACCCAGGGCAGGGATAGAGAGAGAGAGAGAGTGCACCCAGGGCAGGGATAGAGAGAGAGAGAGAGAGTGCACCCAGGGCAGGGATGGAGAGAGAGAGAGAGTTCACCCAGGGCAGGGATAGAGAGAGAGAGAGAGTGCACTCAGGGCAGGGATAGAGAGAGAGAGAGTGCACCCAGGGCAGGGATAGAGAGAGAGAGAGAGAGAGAGAGTGCACCCAGGGCAGGGATAGAGAGAGAGAGAGAGTGCACCCAGGGCAGAGATAGAGAGAGAGAGAGAGTGCACCCAGGGCAGGGATAGAGAGAGAGGGAGAGAGTCCACCCAGGGCAGGGATAGAGAGAGAGAGAGAGAGAGTGACCCAGGGCAGGGATAGAGAGAGAGAGAGAGAGTGCACCCAGGGCAGGGATAGAGAGAGAGAGTGCACCCAGGGCAGAGATCGAGAGAGAGAGAGAGAGTGCACCCAGGGCAGAGATAGAGAGAGAGAGAGAGAGTGCACCCAGGGCAGAGATAGAGAGAGAGTGCACCCAGGGCAGGGATGGAGAGAGGGAGAGTGCACCCAGGGCAGGGATAGAGAGAGAGAGAGAGAGAGTGCACCCAGGGCAGGGATAGAGAGAGAGAGAGAGAGAGAGAGCACCCAGGGCAGGGATAGAGAGAGAGAGTGCACCCAGGGCAGGGATAGAGAGAGAGAGTGCACCCAGGGCAGGGATAGAGAGAGAGAGAGAGAGAGTGCACCCAGGGCAGGGATAGAGAGAGAAAGTGCACCCACGGCAGGGATAGAGAGAGAGAGTGCACCCAGGGCAGGGATAGAGAGAGAGAGTGCACCCAGGGCAGGGATAGAGGGAGAGAGTGCACCCAGGGAAGGGATAGAGAGATAGAGTGCACCCAGGGCAGGGATAGAGAGAGAGAGAGAGAGAGAGAGTGCACCCAGGGCAGGGATAGAGAGAGAGAGTGCACCCAGGGCAGGGATAGAGAGAGAGAGAGAGAGAGAGAGTGCACCCAGGGCAGGGATAGAGAGAGAGAGAAAGTGCACCCAGGGCAGGGATAGAGAGAGAGAGAGTGCACCCAGGGCAGGGATAGAGAGAGAGAGTGCACCAGGGCAGGGATAGATAGAGAGAGAGAGAGAGAGAGTGCACCCAGGGCAGGGATAGAGAGAGAGAGAGAGTGCACCCAGGGCAGGGATAGAGAGAGAGAGAGAGTGCACCCAGGGCAGGGATAGAGAGAGAGAGAGAGAGAGTGCACCCAGGGCAGAGATAGAGAGAGAGAGAGAGAGAGTGCACCCAGGGGAGAGATAGAGAGAGAGAGAGAGAGAGTGCACCCAGGGCAGGGACAGAGAGAGAGAGAGAGAGAGTGCACCCAGGGCAGGGACAGAGAGAGAGAGTGCACCCAGGGCAGAGATAGAGAGAGAGAGAGAGAGAGTGCACCCAGGGCAGGTACAGAGAGAGAGAGAGAGAGAGTGCACCCAGGGCAGGGACAGAGAGAGAGAGTGCACCCAGGGCAGGGACAGAGAGAGAGAGTGCACCCAGGGCAGGGATAGAGAGAGAGAGAGAGAGAGAGAGTGCACCCAGGGCAGGGATAGAGAGAAAGAGAGAGAGAGTGCACCCAGGGCAGGGAGAGAGAGAGAGAGAGTGCACCCAGGGCAGGGATAGAGAGAGAGAGAGAGTGCACCCAGGGCAGGGATAGAGAGAGAGAGTGCACCCAGGGCAGGGACAGAGAGAGAGAGAGAGAGTGCACCCAGGGCAGGGATAGAGAGAGAGAGAGAGAGTGCACCCAGGGCAGGGATAGAGAGAGAGAGTGCACCCAGGGCAGGGATAGAGAGAGAGAGTGCACCCAGGGCAGGGATAGAGAGAGAGAGAGAGAGAGTGCACCCAGGGCAGGGATAGAGAGAGAGAGAGAGAGTGCACCCAGGGCAGGGATAGAGAGAGAGAGAGAGAGAGTGCACCCAGGGCAGAGATAGAGATAGAGATAGAGATAGAGAGAGAGAGAGAGTGCACCCAGGGCAGGGACAGAGAGAGAGAGAGAGAGAGTGCACCCAGGGCAGGGATAGAGAGAGAGCGAGAGAGTGCACCCAGGGCAGGGATAGAGAGAGAGAGTGCACCCAGGGCAGGGATAGAGAGAGAGAGTGCACCCAGGGCAGGGATAGAGAGAGAGAGAGAGAGTGCACCCAGGGCAGGGATATGGAGAGAGAGAGAGAGAGTGCACCCAGGGCAGGGATAGAGAGAGAGAGGAGTGCACCCAGGGCAGGGATAGAGAGAGAGTGAGAGTGCACCCAGGGCAGGGATAGAGAGAGAGAGGAGTGCACCCAGGGCAGGGATAGAGAGAGAGAGAGAGAGAGAGTGCACCCAGGGCAGGGATAGAGAGAGAGAGAGAGTTCACCCAGGGCAGGGATAGAGAGAGAGAGTGCACCCAGGGCAGGAATAGAGAGAGAGAGAGAGTGCACCCAGGGCAGGGATAGAGAGAGAGAGAGAGTGCACCCAGGGCAGGGATAGAGAGAGAGAGAGAGAGAGTGCACCCAGGGCAGAGATAGAGAGAGAGAGAGAGAGTGCACCCAGTGGAGAGATAGAGAGAGAGAGAGAGAGAGTGCACCCAGGGCAGGGACAGAGAGAGAGAGAGAGAGAGTGCACCCAGGGCAGGGACAGAGAGAGAGAGTGCACCCAGGGCAGAGATAGAGAGAGAGAGAGAGAGAGTGCACCCAGGGCAGGTACAGAGAGAGAGAGAGAGAGAGTGCACCCAGGGCAGGGACAGAGAGAGAGAGTGCACCCAGGGCAGGGACAGAGAGAGAGAGTGCACCCAGGGCAGGGATAGAGAGAGAGAGAGAGAGAGAGAGTGCACCCAGGGCAGGGATAGAGAGAAAGAGAGAGAGAGTGCACCCAGGGCAGGGAGAGAGAGAGAGAGAGTGCACCCAGGGCAGGGATAGAGAGAGAGAGAGAGTGCACCCAGGGCAGGGATAGAGAGAGAGAGTGCACCCAGGGCAGGGACAGAGAGAGAGAGAGAGAGAGTGCACCCAGGGCAGGGATAGAGAGAGAGAGAGAGAGTGCACCCAGGGCAGGGATAGAGAGAGAGAGTGCACCCAGGGCAGGGATAGAGAGAGAGAGTGCACCCAGGGCAGGGATAGAGAGAGAGAGAGAGAGAGTGCACCCAGGGCAGGGATAGAGAGAGAGAGAGAGAGTGCACCCAGGGCAGGGATAGAGAGAGAGAGAGAGAGAGTGCACCCAGGGCAGAGATAGAGACAGAGATAGAGAGAGAGAGAGAGTGCACCCAGGGCAGGGACAGAGAGAGAGAGAGAGAGAGTGCACCCAGGGCAGGGATAGAGAGAGAGCGAGAGAGTGCACCCAGGGCAGGGATAGAGAGAGAGAGTGCACCCAGGGCAGGGATAGAGAGAGAGAGTGCACCCAGGGCAGGGATAGAGAGAGAGAGAGAGAGTGCACCCAGGGCAGGGATATAGAGAGAGAGAGAGAGAGTGCACCCAGGGCAGGGATAGAGAGAGAGTGGAGTGCACCCAGGGCAGGGATAGAGAGAGAGAGAGAGTGCACCCAGGGCAGGGATAGAGAGAGAGAGGAGTGCACCCAGGGCAGGGATAGAGAGAGAGAGAGAGAGAGTGCACCCAGGGCAGGGATAGAGAGAGAGAGAGAGTTCACCCAGGGCAGGGATAGAGAGAGAGAGTGCACCCAGGGCAGGGATAGAGAGAGAGAGAGAGTGCACCCAGGGCAGGGATAGAGAGAGAGAGAGAGAGAGAGTGCACCCAGGGCAGGGATCGAGAGAGAGAGAGTGAGAGAGAGTGCACCCAGGGCAGGGATCGAGAGAGAGAGAGTGAGAGAGTGCACCCAGGGCAGGGATAGAGAGAGAGAGAGAGAGAGTGCACCCAGGGCAGGGATAGAGAGAGAGAGTGCACCCAGGGCAGGGATAGAGAGAGAGAGTGCACCCAGGGCAGGGATAGAGAGAGAGAGTGCACCCAGGGCAGAGATAGAGAGAGAGAGAGAGAGAGAGTGCACCCAGGGCAGGGATAGAGAGAGAGAGAGTGCACCCAGGGCAGGGATAGATAGAGAGAGAGAGAGAGAGTGCACCCAGGGCAGGGATAGAGAGAGAGAGTGCACCCAGGGCAGGGATAGAGA
>NW_027138608.1:27500-41250 GCF_035084215.1 Heptranchias perlo
GAGAGAGTGCACCCAGGGCAGGGATAGAGAGAGTGAGTGCACCCAGGGCAGGGATAGAGAGAGAGAGAGTGCACCCAGGGCAGGGATAGAGAGAGAGAGTGCACCCAGGGCAGGGATAGAGAGAGAGAGAGAGTGTGCACCCAGTGCAGGGATAGAGAGAGAGAGAGAGAGAGTGCACCCAGGGCAGGGATCGAGAGAGAGAGAGAGAGTGCACCCAGTGCAGGGATAGAGAGAGAGAGAGAGTGCACCCAGGGCAGGGATAGAGAGAGAGAGAGAGAGTGCACCCAGGGCAGGGATAGAGAGAGTGAGTGCACCCAGGGCAGGGATAGAGAGAGAGAGAGTGCACCCAGGGCAGGGATAGAGAGAGAGAGTGCACCCAGGGCAGGGATAGAGAGAGAGAGAGAGTGTGCACCCAGTGCAGGGATAGAGAGAGAGAGAGAGAGTGCACCCAGGGCAGGGATCGAGAGAGAGAGAGAGAGTGCACCCAGTGCAGGGATAGAGAGAGAGAGAGAGTGCACCCAGGGCAGGGATAGAGAGAGTGAACCCAGGGCAGGGATAGAGAGAGTGAGAAAGTGCACCCAGGGCAGGGACAGAGAGAGAGAGTGCACCCAGGGCAGGGATAGAGAGAGAGAGAGAGAGAGAGAGAGTGCACCCAGGGCAGGGATAGAGAGAAAGAGAGAGAGAGTGCACCCAGGGCAGGGAGAGAGAGAGAGAGAGTGCACCCAGGGCAGGGATAGAGAGAGAGAGAGAGTGCACCCAGGGCAGGGATAGAGAGAGAGAGTGCACCCAGGGCAGGGACAGAGAGAGAGAGAGAGTGCACCCAGGGCAGGGATAGAGAGAGAGAGAGAGAGTGCACCCAGGGCAGGGATAGAGAGAGAGAGTGCACCCAGGGCAGGGATAGAGAGAGAGAGTGCACCCAGGGCAGGGATAGAGAGAGAGAGAGAGAGAGTGCACCCAGGGCAGGGATAGAGAGAGAGAGAGAGAGTGCACCCAGGGCAGGGATAGAGAGAGAGAGAGAGAGAGAGTGCACCCAGGGCAGAGATAGAGATAGAGATAGAGAGAGAGAGAGAGTGCACCCAGGGCAGGGACAGAGAGAGAGAGAGAGAGAGTGCACCCAGGGCAGGGATAGAGAGAGAGCGAGAGAGTGCACCCAGGGCAGGGATAGAGAGAGAGCGAGAGAGTGCACCCAGGGCAGGGATAGAGAGAGAGAGTGCACCCAGGGCAGGGATAGAGAGAGAGAGAGAGAGTGCACCCAGGGCAGGGATAGAGAGAGAGAGAGAGAGTGCACCCAGGGCAGGGATATAGAGAGAGAGAGAGAGAGTGCACCCAGGGCAGGGATAGAGAGAGAGAGGAGTGCACCCAGGGCAGGGATAGAGAGAGAGAGAGAGTGCACCCAGGGCAGGGACAGAGAGAGAGAGGAGTGCACCCAGGGCAGGGATAGAGAGAGAGAGGGAGAGTGCACCCAGGCCAGGGATAGAGAGAGAGAGAGAGTTCACCCAGGGCAGGGATAGAGAGAGAGAGTGCAACCAGGGCAGGGATAGAGAGTGAGAGAGAGTGCACCCAGGGCAGGGATAGAGAGAGAGAGAGAGAGAGAGAGAGTGCACCCAGGGCAGGGATCGAGAGAGAGAGAGTGAGAGAGAGTGCACCCAGGGCAGGGATCGAGAGAGAGAGAGTGAGAGAGTGCACCCAGGGCAGGGATAGAGAGAGAGAGAGAGAGAGTGCACCCAGGGCAGGGATAGAGAGAGAGAGTGCACCCAGGGCAGGGATAGAGAGAGAGAGTGCACCCAGGGCAGGGATAGAGAGAGAGAGTGCACCCAGGGCAGAGATAGAGATAGAGAGAGAGAGAGAGAGAGAGTGCACCCAGGGCAGGGATAGAGAGAGAGTGCACCCAGGGCAGGGATAGATAGAGAGAGAGAGAGAGAGTGCACCCAGGGCAGGGATAGAGAGAGAGAGTGCACCCAGGGCAGGGATAGAGAGAGAGAGAGTGCACCCAGGGCAGGGATAGAGAGAGAGAGTGCACCCAGGGCAGGGTTAGAGAGAGAGAGAGAGTGCACCCAGTGCAGGGATAGAGAGAGAGAGAGAGAGAGTGCACCCAGGGCAGAGATAGAGAGAGAGAGAGAGTGCACCCAGGGCAGAGATAGAGAGAGAGAGAGAGTGCACCCAGGGCAGGGATAGAGGGAGAGAGTGCACCCAGGGCAGGGATAGAGAGAGAGAGAGAGTGCACCCAGGGCAGGGATAGAGAGAGAGAGAGAGTGCACCCAGGGCAGGGATAGAGAGAGAGAGTGCACCCAGGGCAGGGATAGAGGGATAGAGAGAGAGTTCACCCAGTGCAGGGATAGAGAGAGAGAGAGAGTGCACCCAGGGCAGGGATAGAGAGAGAGAGAGAGAGAGAGAGTGCACCCAGTGCAGGGATAGAGAGAGAGAGAGAGTGCACCCAGGGCAGGGATAGAGAGAGAGAGAGAGAGTGCACCCAGTGCAGGGATAGAGAGAGAGAGAGAGTGCACCCAGGGCAGGGACAGAGAGAGAGAGAGTGCACCCAGGGCAGGGAGAGAGAGAGAGAGTGCACCCAGGGCAGGGATAGAGAGAGAGAGAGAGTGCACCCAGGGCAGGGATAGAGAGAGAGAGAGAGTGCACCCAGGGCAGGGATAGAGAGAGAGAGAGAGAGTGCACCCAGGGCAGGGATAGAGAGAGAGAGTGCACCCAGGGCAGGGATAGAGAGAGAGAGAGAGTGCACCCAGGGCAGGGATAGAGAGAGAGAGTGCACCCAGGGCAGGGATAGAGAGAGAGAGAGTGCACCCAGGGCAGGGATAGAGAGAGAGAGAAAGTGCACCCAGGGCAGGGATAGAGAGAGAGAGAGAGAGTGCACCCAGAGCAGGGATAGAGAGAGAGAGAGAGAGTGCACCCAGGGCAGGGATAGAGAGAGAGAGAGAGTTCACCCAGGGCAGGGATAGAGAGAGAGAGAGAGTGCACCCAGGGCAGGGATAGAGAGAGAGAGAGAGAGTGCACCCAGGGCAGGGATAGAGAGAGCGAGAGAGTGCACCCAGGGCAGGGATAGAGAGAGAGAGAGAGAGTGCACCCAGGGCAGGGATAGAGAGAGCGAGAGAGTGCACCCAGGGCAGGGATAGAGAGAGAGAGAGAGTGCACCCAGGGCAGGGATAGAGAGAGAGAGAGAGTGCACCCAGGGCAGGGATAGAGAGAGAGAGAGAGTTCACCCAGGGCAGGGATAGAGAGAGAGAGAGAGAGAGAGAGTGACCCAGGGCAGGGATAGAGAGAGAGAGAGAGAGAGTGCACCCAGGGCAGGGACAGAGAGAGAGAGTGCACCCAGGGCAGAGATAGAGAGAGAGAGAGAGTGCACCCAGGGCAGAGATAGAGAGAGAGAGAGAGTGCACCCAGGGCAGACATAGAGAGAGAGTGCACCCAGGGCAGGGATGGAGAGAGGGAGAGTGCACCCAGGGCAGGGATAGAGAGAGAGAGAGAGAGAGAGAGTGTACCCAGGGCAGGGATAGAGAGAGAGAGTGCACCCAGGGCAGAGATAGATAGAGAGAGAGAGAGAGAGAGAGTGCACCCAGGGCAGGGATAGATGGAGAGAGAGAGAGAGAGAGAGAGAGTGCACCCAGGGCAGGGATAGAGAGAGAGAGTGCACCCAGGGCAGGGATAGATAGATAGATAGAGAGAGAGAGAGAGAGAGTGCACCCAGGGCAGGGATAGAGAGAGAGAGAGAGAGAGTGCACCCAGGGCAGGGATAGAGAGAGAAAGTGCACCCATGGCAGGGTTAGAGAGAGAGAGTGCACCCAGGGCAGGGATAGAGAGAGAGAGTGCACCCAGGGCAGGGATAGAGGGAGAGAGTGCACCCAGGGAAGGGATAGAGAGAGAGAGTGCACCCAGGGCAGGGATAGAGAGAGAGAGAGAGAGAGAGTGCACCCAGGGCAGGGATAGAGAGAGAGTGCACCAGGGCAGGGATAGAGAGAGAGAGAGAGTGCACCCAGGGCAGGGATAGAGAGAGAATGAGTGAGAGAGTGCACCCAGGGCAGGGATAGAGAGAGAGAGAGAGAGAGTGCACCCAGGGCAGGGATAGAGAGAGAGAGTGCACCCAGGGCAGGGATAGAGAGAGAGAGTGCACCCAGGGCAGAGAGAGAGAGAGAGTGCACCCAGGGCAGAGATAGAGAGAGAGAAAGAGAGAGAGAGAGAGTGCACCCAGGGCAGGGATAGAGAGAGAGAGAGTGCACCCAGGGCAGGGATAGAGAGAGAGAGAGAGAGTGCACCCAGGGCAGGGATAGAGAGAGAGAGTGCACCCAGGGCAGGGATAGAGAGAGAGAGAGTGCACCCAGGGCAGGGATAGAGAGAGAGAGTGCACCCAGGGCAGGGATAGAGAGAGAGAGAGAGTGCACCCAGTGCAGGGATAGAGAGAGAGAGAGAGAGAGAGAGAGTGCACCCAGGGCAGAGATAGAGAGAGAGAGAGAGAGTGCACCCAGGGCAGAGATAGAGAGAGAGAGAGAGAGTGCACCCAGGGCAGGGATAGAGAGAGTGAGTGCACCCAGGGCAGGGATAGAGAGAGAGAGAGTGCACCCAGGGCAGGGATAGAGAGAGAGAGTGCACCCAGGGCAGGGATAGAGAGAGAGAGAGAGTGTGCACCCAGTGCAGGGATAGAGAGAGAGAGAGAGTGCACCCAGGGCAGGGATCGAGAGAGAGAGAGAGAGTGCACCCAGTGCAGGGATAGAGAGAGAGAGAGAGTGCACCCAGGGCAGGGATAGAGAGAGAGAGAGAGAGAGTGCACCCAGTGCAGGGATAGAGAGAGAGAGAGAGTGCACCCAGGGCAGGGACAGAGAGAGAGAGAGTGCACCCAGGGCAGGGAGAGAGAGAGAGAGTGCACCCAGGGCAGGGATGGAGAGAGAGAGAGAGTGCACCCAGGGCAGGGATGGAGAGAGAGAGAGAGAGTGCACCCAGGGCAGGGATAGAGAGAGAGAGAGAGAGAGAGTGCACCCAGGGCAGGGATAGAGAGAGAGAGTGCACCCAGGGCAGGGATAGAGAGAGAGAGAGTGCACCCAGGGCAGGGATAGAGAGAGAGAGTGCACCCAGGGCAGGGATAGAGAGAGAGAGAGAGTGCACCCAGGGCAGGGATAGAGAGAGAGAGAAAGTGCACCCAGGGCAGGGATAGAGAGAGAGAGAGAGAGTGGACCCAGGGCAGGGATAGAGAGAGAGAGAGAGTTCACCCAGGGCAGGGATAGAGAGAGAGAGAGAGTGCACCCAGGGCAGGGATAGAGAGAGAGAGAGAGAGTGCACCCAGGGCAGGGATAGAGAGAGCGAGAGAGTGCACCCAGGGCAGGGATAGAGAGAGAGAGAGAGTGCACCCAGGGCAGGGATAGAGAGAGAGAGAGAGAGTGCACCCAGGGCAGGGATAGAGAGAGCGAGAGAGTGCACCCAGGGCAGGGATAGAGAGAGAGAGAGAGTGCACCCAGGGCAGGGATAGAGAGAGTTCACACAGGGCAGGGATAGAGAGAGAGAGAGAGTGCACCCAGGGCAGGGATAGAGAGAGAGAGAGTGCACCCAGGGCAGGGATAGGGAGAGAGAGAGAGAGAGAGAGAGTGCACCCAGGGCAGGGACAGAGAGAGAGAGAGAGTGCACACAGGGCAGGGATAGAGAGAGAGAGAGAGAGTGCACCCAGGGCAGGGATAGAGAGAGAGGGAGAGAGTGACCCAGGGCAGGGATCGAGAGAGAGAGAGAGAGAGTGCACCCAGGGCAGGGATAGAGAGAGAGAGTGCACCCAGGGCAGAGATAGAGAGAGAGAGAGAGAGTGTACCCAGGGCAGAGATAGATAGAGAGAGAGAGAGAGAGTGCACCCAGGGCAGACATAGAGAGAGAGTGCACCCAGGGCAGGGATGGAGAGAGGGAGAGTGCACCCAGGGCAGGGATAGAGAGAGAGAGAGAGAGAGTGTACCCAGGGCAGGGATAGAGAGAGAGAGTGCACCCAGGGCAGAGATAGATAGAGAGAGAGAGAGAGAGAGTGCACCCAGGGCAGGGATAGAGAGAGAGAGAGAGAGAGAGTGCACCCAGGGCAGGGATAGAGAGAGAGAGTGCACCCAGGGCACGGATAGAGAGAGAGAGAGAGAGATAGTGCACCCAGGGCAGGGATAGAGAGAGAGAGAGAGAGAGAGAGTGCACCCAGTGCAGGGATAGAGAGAGAGAGAGAGAGAGTGCACCCAGGGCAGGGATGGAGAGAGGGAGAGAGAGTGCACCCAGTGCAGGGATAGAGAGAGAGAGAGAGTGCACCCAGGGCAGGGATAGAGAGAGAGAGAGAGAGTGCACCCAGTGCAGGGATAGATAGAGAGAGAGAGAGAGTGCACCCAGGGCAGGGACAGAGAGAGAGAGAGTGCACCCAGGGCAGGGAGAGAGAGAGAGAGTGCACCCAGGGCAGGGATAGAGAGAGAGAGAGAGTGCACCCAGGGCAGGGATAGAGAGAGAGAGAGAGTGCACCCAGGGCAGGGATAGAGAGAGAGAGAGAGAGTGCACCCAGGGCAGGGATAGAGAGAGAGAGTGCACCCAGGGCAGGGATAGAGAGAGAGAGAGTGCACCCAGGGCAGGGATAGAGAGAGAGAGTGCACCCAGGGCAGGGATAGAGAGAGAGAGAGAGTGCACCCAGGGCAGGGATAGAGAGAGAGAGAAAGTGCACCCAGGGCAGGGATAGAGAGAGAGAGAGAGTGCACCCAGGGCAGGGATAGAGAGAGAGAGTGAGAGTGCACCCAGGGCAGGGATATGGAGAGAGAGAGAGAGTGCACCCAGGGCAGGGATAGAGAGAGAGAGAGAGTTCACCCAGGGCAGGGATAGAGAGAGAGAGAGAGTGCACCCAGGGCAGGGATAGAGAGAGAGAGAGAGAGTGCACCCAGGGCAGGGATAGAGAGAGCGAGAGAGTGCACCCAGGGCAGGGATAGAGAGAGAGAGAGAGAGTGCACCCAGGGCAGGGATAGAGAGAGCGAGAGAGTGCACCCAGGGCAGGGATAGAGAGAGAGAGAGAGAGTGCACCCAGGGCAGGGATAGAGAGAGCGAGAGAGTGCACCCAGGGCAGGGATAGAGAGAGAGAGAGAGTGCACCCAGGGCAGGGATAGAGAGAGAGAGAGAGAGTGCACCCAGGGCAGGGATAGAGAGGGAGAGAGAGTTCACCCAGGGCAGGGATAGAGAGAGAGAGAGAGTGCACGCAGGGCAGGGATAGAGAGAGAGAGAGTGCACCCAGGGCAGGGATAGAGAGAGAGAGAGAGAGAGAGAGAGTGCACCCAGGGCAGGGATAGATAGAGAGAGAGAGAGAGTGCACCCAGGGCAGGGATAGAGAGAGAGAGAGAGAGTGCACCCAGGGCAGGGATAGAGAGAGAGAGAGAGAGAGAGAGAGTGACCCAGGGCAGGGATGGAGAGAGGGAGAGAGAGAGTGCACCCAGGGCAGGGATAGAGAGAGAGAGAGTGCACCCAGGGCAGAGATAGAGAGAGAGAGAGAGTGCACCCAGGGCAGAGATAGATAGAGAGAGAGAGTGCACCCAGGGCAGACATAGAGAGAGAGTGCACCCAGGGCAGGGATGGAGAGAGGGAGAGTGCACCCAGCGCAGGGATAGAGAGAGAGAGAGAGAGAGTGTACCCAGGGCAGGGAATGGAGAGAGAGAGTGCACCCAGGGCAGAGATAGATAGAGAGAGAGAGAGTGAGAGTGCACCCAGGGCAGGGAGAGAGAGAGAGAGAGAGAGAGTGCACCCAGGGCAGGGATAGAGAGAGAGAGTGCACCCAGGGCACGGATAGGGAGAGAGAGAGAGAGAGAGAGAGTGCACCCAGGGCAGGGATAGAGAGAGAGAGAGAGAGAGTGCACCCAGGGCAGGGATAGAGAGAGAAAGTGCACCCATGGCAGGGATAGAGAGAGAGAGTGCACCCAGGGCAGGGATAGAGGGAGAGAGTGCACCCAGGGAAGGGATAGAGAGAGAGAGTGCACCCAGGGCAGGGATAGAGAGAGAGAGTGCACCAGGGCAGGGATAGAGAGAGAGAGAAAGTGCACCCAGGGCAGGGATAGAGAGAGAGAGAGAGTGCACCCAGGGCAGGGATCGAGAGAGAGAGAGAGAGTGCACCCAGGGCAGGGATATAGAGAGAGAGAGAGTGCACCCAGGGCAGGGATAGAGAGAGAGAGAGAGAGCACACAGGGCAGGGATGGAGAGAGAGAGTGCACCCAGGGCAGGGATCGAGAGAGAGAGTGCACCCAGGGCAGGGATAGAGAGAGAGAGAGTGCACCCAGGGCAGGGATAGAGAGAGCGAGAGAGTGCACCCAGGGCAGGGATAGAGAGAGCGAGAGAGTGCACCCAGGGCAGGGATAGAGAGAGAGAGAGAGAGTGCAACCAGGGCAGGGATAGAGAGAGAGAGAGAGAGTGCACCCAGGGCAGGGTTAGAGAGAGAGAGAGAGAGTGCACCCAGGGCAGGGAGAGAGAGAGAGAGAGTGTGCACCCAGGGCAGTGATAGAGAGAGAGAGAGAGAGTGCACCCAGGGCAGGGATAGAGAGAGAGAGAGAGAGTGCACCCAGGGCAGGGATAGAGAGAGAGAGAGAGAGTGCACCCAGGGCAGGGAGAGAGAGAGAGAGAGAGTGCACCCAGGGCAGGGATAGAGAGAGCGAGAGAGTGCACCCAGGGCAGGGATAGAGAGAGAGAGAGAGAGTGCACCCAGGGCAGGGATAGAGAGAGCGAGAGAGTGCACCCAGGGCAGGGATAGAGAGAGAGAGAGAGTGCACCCAGGGCAGGGATAGAGAGAGAGAGAGAGTGCACCCAGGGCAGGGATAGAGAGAGAGAGAGAGAGTGCACCCACGGCAGGGATAGAGAGAGAGAGAGAGTTCACCCAGGGCAGGGATAGAGAGAGAGAGAGAGAGTGCACCCAGGGCAGGGAGAGAGAGAGAGAGAGTGCACCCAGGGCAGGGATAGAGCGAGAGAGAGAGAGAGTGCACCCAGGGCAGGGATAGAGAGAGAGAGTGCACCCAGGGCAGGGATAGAGAGAGAGAGAGAGAGTGCACCCAGGGCAGGGATAGAGAGAGGGAGAGAGTGCACCCAGGGCAGGGATAGAGAGAGAGAGAGAGAGAGAGAGTGACCCAGGGCAGGGATAGAGAGAGAGAGAGAGAGAGTGCACCCAGGGCAGGGACAGAGAGAGAGAGTGCACCCAGGGCAGAGATAGAGAGAGAGAGAGAGTGCACCCAGGGCAGAGATAGAGAGAGAGAGAGAGTGCACCCAGGGCAGACATAGAGAGAGAGTGCACCCAGGGCAGGGATGGAGAGAGGGAGAGTGCACCCAGGGCAGGGATAGAGAGAGAGAGAGAGAGAGAGTGTACCCAGGGCAGGGATAGAGAGAGAGAGTGCACCCAGGGCAGAGATAGATAGAGAGAGAGAGAGAGAGAGAGTGCACCCAGGGCAGGGATAGATGGAGAGAGAGAGAGAGAGAGAGAGAGTGCACCCAGGGCAGGGATAGAGAGAGAGAGTGCACCCAGGGCAGGGATAGATAGATAGAGAGAGAGAGAGAGAGAGAGAGAGAGTGCACCCAGGGCAGGGATAGAGAGAGAGAGAGAGAGAGTGCACCCAGGGCAGGGATAGAGAGAGAAAGTGCACCCATGGCAGGGTTAGAGAGAGAGAGTGCACCCAGGGCAGGGATAGAGAGAGAGAGTGCACCCAGGGCAGGGATAGAGGGAGAGAGTGCACCCAGGGAAGGGATAGAGAGAGAGAGTGCACCCAGGGCAGGGATAGAGAGAGAGAGAGAGAGAGAGTGCACCCAGGGCAGGGATAGAGAGAGAGAGTGCACCAGGGCAGGGATAGAGAGAGAGAGAGAGTGCACCCAGGGCAGGGATAGAGAGAGAATGAGTGAGAGAGTGCACCCAGGGCAGGGATAGAGAGAGAGAGAGAGAGAGTGCACCCAGGGCAGGGATAGAGAGAGAGAGTGCACCCAGGGCAGGGACAGAGAGAGAGAGTGCACCCAGGGCAGAGAGAGAGAGAGAGTGCACCCAGGGCAGAGATAGAGAGAGAGAAAGAGAGAGAGAGAGAGTGCACCCAGGGCAGGGATAGAGAGAGAGAGAGTGCACCCAGGGCAGGGATAGAGAGAGAGAGAGAGAGTGCACCCAGGGCAGGGATAGAGAGAGAGAGTGCACCCAGGGCAGGGATAGAGAGAGAGAGAGTGCACCCAGGGCAGGGATAGAGAGAGAGAGTGCACCCAGGGCAGGGATAGAGAGAGAGAGAGAGTGCACCCAGTGCAGGGATAGAGAGAGAGAGAGAGAGAGAGAGTGCACCCAGGGCAGAGATAGAGAGAGAGAGAGAGAGTGCACCCAGGGCAGAGATAGAGAGAGAGAGAGAGAGTGCACCCAGGGCAGGGATAGAGAGAGTGAGTGCACCCAGGGCAGGGATAGAGAGAGAGAGAGTGCACCCAGGGCAGGGATAGAGAGAGAGAGTGCACCCAGGGCAGGGATAGAGAGAGAGAGAGAGTGTGCACCCAGTGCAGGGATAGAGAGAGAGAGAGAGTGCACCCAGGGCAGGGATCGAGAGAGAGAGAGAGAGTGCACCCAGTGCAGGGATAGAGAGAGAGAGAGAGTGCACCCAGTGCAGGGATAGAGAGAGAGAGAGAGTGCACCCAGGGCAGGGACAGAGAGAGAGAGAGTGCACCCAGGGCAGGGAGAGAGAGAGAGAGTGCACCCAGGGCAGGGATGGAGAGAGAGAGAGAGTGCACCCAGGGCAGGGATGGAGAGAGAGAGAGAGAGTGCACCCAGGGCAGGGATAGAGAGAGAGAGAGAGAGAGAGTGCACCCAGGGCAGGGATAGAGAGAGAGAGTGCACCCAGGGCAGGGATAGAGAGAGAGAGAGTGCACCCAGGTCAGGGATAGAGAGAGAGAGTGCACCCAGGGCAGGGATAGAGAGAGAGAGAGAGTGCACCCAGGGCAGGGATAGAGAGAGAGAGAAAGTGCACCCAGGGCAGGGATAGAGAGAGAGAGAGAGAGTGGACCCAGGGCAGGGATAGAGAGAGAGAGAGAGTTCACCCAGGGCAGGGATAGAGAGAGAGAGAGAGTGCACCCAGGGCAGGGATAGAGAGAGAGAGAGAGAGTGCACCCAGGGCAGGGATAGAGAGAGCGAGAGAGTGCACCCAGGGCAGGGATAGAGAGAGAGAGAGAGTGCACCCAGGGCAGGGATAGAGAGAGAGAGAGAGAGTGCACCCAGGGCAGGGATAGAGAGAGCGAGAGAGTGCACCCAGGGCAGGGATAGAGAGAGAGAGAGAGTGCACCCAGGGCAGGGATAGAGAGAGAGAGAGAGAGTGCACCCAGGGCAGGGATAGAGAGAGTTCACACAGGGCAGGGATAGAGAGAGAGAGAGAGTGCACCCAGGGCAGGGATAGAGAGAGAGAGAGTGCACCCAGGGCAGGGATAGGGAGAGAGAGAGAGAGAGAGAGAGTGCACCCAGGGCAGGGACAGAGAGAGAGAGAGAGTGCACACAGGGCAGGGATAGAGAGAGAGAGAGAGAGTGACCCAGGGCAGGGATCGAGAGAGAGAGAGAGAGAGTGCACCCAGGGCAGGGATAGAGAGAGAGAGTGCACCCAGGGCAGAGATAGAGAGAGAGAGAGAGAGTGTACCCAGGGCAGAGATAGATAGAGAGAGAGAGAGAGAGTGCACCCAGGGCAGACATAGAGAGAGAGTGCACCCAGGGCAGGGATGGAGAGAGGGAGAGTGCACCCAGGGCAGGGATAGAGAGAGAGAGAGAGAGAGTGTACCCAGGGCAGGGATAGAGAGAGAGAGTGCACCCAGGGCAAAGATAGATAGAGAGAGAGAGAGAGAGAGTGCACCCAGGGCAGGGATAGAGAGAGAGAGAGAGAGAGAGTGCACCCAGGGCAGGGATAGAGAGAGAGAGTGCACCCAGGGCACGGATAGAGAGAGAGAGAGAGAGATAGTGCACCCAGGGCAGGGATAGAGAGAGAGAGAGAGAGAGTGCACCCAGTGCAGGGATAGAGAGAGAGAGAGAGAGAGTGCACCCAGGGCAGGGATAGAGAGAGGGAGAGAGAGTGCACCCAGTGCAGGGATAGAGAGAGAGAGAGAGTGCACCCAGGGCAGGGATAGAGAGAGAGAGAGAGAGTGCACCCAGTGCAGGGATAGATAGAGAGAGAGAGAGAGTGCACCCAGGGCAGGGACAGAGAGAGAGAGAGTGCACCCAGGGCAGGGAGAGAGAGAGAGAGTGCACCCAGGTCAGGGATAGAGAGAGAGAGAGAGTGCACCCAGGGCAGGGATAGAGAGAGAGAGAGAGAGTGCACCCAGGGCAGGGATAGAGAGAGAGAGAGAGAGTGCACCCAGGGCAGGGATAGAGAGAGAGAGTGCACCCAGGGCAGGGATAGAGAGAGAGAGAGTGCACCCAGGGCAGGGATAGAGAGAGAGAGTGCACCCAGGGCAGGGATAGAGAGAGAGAGAGAGTGCACCCAGGGCAGGGATAGAGAGAGAGAGAAAGTGCACCCAGGGCAGGGATAGAGAGAGAGAGAGAGTGCACCCAGGGCAGGGATAGAGAGAGAGAGTGAGAGTGCACCCAGGGCAGGGATATGGAGAGAGAGAGAGAGTGCACCCAGGGCAGGGATAGAGAGAGAGAGAGAGTTCACCCAGGGCAGGGATAGAGAGAGAGAGAGAGTGCACCCAGGGCAGGGATAGAGAGAGAGAGAGAGAGTGCACCCAGGGTAGGGATAGAGAGAGCGAGAGAGTGCACCCAGGGCAGGGATAGAGAGAGAGAGAGAGAGTGCACACAGGGCAGGGATAGAGAGAGCGAGAGAGTGCACCCAGGGCAGGGATAGAGAGAGAGAGAGAGAGTGCACCCAGGGCAGGGATAGAGAGAGCGAGAGAGTGCACCCAGGGCAGGGATAGAGAGAGAGAGAGAGTGCACCCAGGGCAGGGATAGAGAGAGAGAGAGAGAGTGCACCCAGGGCAGGGATAGAGAGGGAGAGAGAGTTCACCCAGGGCAGGGATAGAGAGAGAGAGAGAGTGCACCCAGGGCAGGGATAGAGAGAGAGAGAGTGCACCCAGGGCAGGGATAGAGAGAGAGAGAGAGAGAGAGAGTGCACCCAGGGCAGGGATAGATAGAGAGAGAGAGAGAGTGCACCCAGGGCAGGGATAGAGAGAGAGAGAGAGAGTGCACCCAGGGCAGGGATAGAGAGAGAGGGAGAGAGTGCACCCAGGGCAGGGATAGAGAGAGAGAGAGAGAGAGAGAGAATGACCCAGGGCAGGGATGGAGAGAGGGAGAGAGAGAGTGCACCCAGGGCAGGGATAGAGAGAGAGAGAGTGCACCCAGGGCAGAGATAGAGAGAGAGAGAGAGTGCACCCAGGGCAGAGATAGATAGAGAGAGAGAGTGCACCCAGGGCAGACATAGAGAGAGAGTGCACCCAGGGCAGGGATGGAGAGAGGGAGAGTGCACCCAGCGCAGGGATAGAGAGAGAGAGAGAGAGAGTGTACCCAGGGCAGGGAATGGAGAGAGAGAGTGCACCCAGGGCAGAGATAGATAGAGAGAGAGAGAGTGAGAGTGCACCCAGGGCAGGGAGAGAGAGAGAGAGAGAGAGAGAGAGTGCACCCAGGGCAGGGATAGAGAGAGAGAGTGCACCCAGGGCACGGATAGGGAGAGAGAGAGAGAGAGAGAGAGTGCACCCAGGGCAGGGATAGAGAGAGAGAGAGAGAGTGCACCCAGGGCAGGGATAGAGAGAGAAAGTGCACCCATGGCAGGGATAGAGAGAGAGAGTGCACCCAGGGCAA
>NW_027138609.1:0-41204 GCF_035084215.1 Heptranchias perlo
GACACTGATTCCATCGCCCTCCCTGGCCACTTTCTCAGGTTGAACCAGACTGTTCAGAACCTCGGCGTCCTATATTTCATAGGACAGAGATTTTAGGATCGCAACCTGTATTTCTCTGAAGGTAGGGAAGTGCCCTGAGCCTACAACCAACTTTTAACACTGCCACGTTACAGTAAATTATTCTGCCATGGCATTGTCAAACTCTAAACTAGATGAGAGTTGACAGAAACTTATACTTGAATTACAAGGATCACAATTTGCGTTGGACACGGTCGGACACAAAGACACATTTAAATGACTTAGAGCTCCCTCTGATAAGGGGTCTAAGATAAAAAAGGACCTGATGGTCAGTGGGTTTTTTATAACCTGCCAAGCCTTGTTACAGTGCTGAACACTGTAATAAATTCAATGAGGTGTGTAAACAGAGCTTGAAATGCGGGATGGTTTTTGGGTTGGAACCAGCAGGGAGAGATGCAGTAATATGGGACCGTCAACTGGTGTCCCGATGCCGCTATCCACCTGTATTCTGCGTCAGTACACCCCTCCCTTTATCCAAAGTTAGAATGGAAAGAGAGAGGTTAAAACCTCACAGCAAACAGCAAAAAGTAAAGTTGTTGTGAGGAAAAAATGGTACAAGCAAAAGACTGCAGGTTTCTTTTGCTTTCAGTGGACTGTTTCTTTAAAAAGCTTGTGTGCATAATGAATGGTTTTGGTGGGAAGCTCCGCTGCCCCTTTTCAGCCCGCAGTGTTAACCCCATTTGTGTAAGAAAGTTACAAAGATTTTTAGTTGTGGTGGCTAACATTTTCTTCAGTTATATTCAGTATTTTTTTTACAGTCATTTGGAAAGGCGTCTGAAGAAAGAACAAAAAGATGAGATAATTTACTGGATATTTGCTATTCTGTATTGTTGTAAGTTTAAAATATTGCTGAATTAAATTACAGTTATTGAGGTTAACTATCCAAATTGTGAAAACCAGACTTTTATTGTGGCCACGTGAAATTCTGATTATTGTAAATTATGTGAATAATCTCTAGTTCCGGACATGACGTTGTAACATAAAGAAAATTGACTGTTGAGTGTAATTTTTTTTTATTCGTTCATGGGATGTGGGCGTCGCTGGCGAGGCCAGCATTTAATGCCCATCCCTAATTGCTCGAGAAGGTGGTGAGCAGCCTTCTTGAACCACTGCAGTCTGTGTGGTGAAGGTTCTCCCACAGTGCTGTTAGGAAGGGAGTTGCAGGATTTTGACCCAGCGATGATGAAGGAGCGGCGATATATTTCCAAGTCGGGATGGTGTGTGACTTGGAGGGGAATTTGCAGGTGTTGTTGTTCCCATGTGCCTGCTGCTCTTGTCCTTCTACGTGGTAGAGGTCGCGGGTTTGGGAGGTGCTGTCGAAGAAGCCTTGGCGAGTTGCTGCAGTGCATTCTGTGGATGGTACACACTGCAGCCACTGTGCGCCGGTGGTGAAGGGAGTGAATGTTTAGGATGGTGGATGGGGTGCCAATCAAGCGGGCTGCTTTGTCCTGGATGGTGTCGAGCTTCTTGAGTGTTGTTGGAGCTGCACTCATCCAGGCAAGTGGAGAGTATTCCATCACACTCCTGACTTGTGCCTTGTAGATGGTGGAAAGGCTTTGGGGAGTCAGGAGGTGAGTCACTCACCACAGAATACCCAGCCTCTGACCTGCTCTTGAGCCACAGTATTTATATGGCTGGTCCAGTTGAGTTTCTGTTCAATGGTGACCCCCAGGATGTTGATGGTGGGGGATTCGGCGATGGTAATGCCACTGAATGTCACGGGGAGGTGGTTAAACACTCTCTTGTTGGAGATGGTCATTGCCTGGCACTTGTCTGGCGCAAATGTTACTTGCCACTTATCAGCCCAAGCCTGGATGTTGTCCAGGTCTTGCTGCACGCGGGCTTGGACGACTTCATTATTTGAGGGGTTGCGAATGGAGCTGAACACTGTGCAATCATCAGCAAACAACCCCATTTCTGACCTTATGATGGAAGGAAGGTCATTGATGAAGCAGCTGAAGATGGTTGGGTCTAGGATACTGCCCTGAGGAACTCCTGCAGCAATGTCCTGGGGCTGAGATGATTGCCCTCCAACAACCATTACCCTCTTCCTTTCTGCTAGGTATGACTCCAGCCACTGGAGAGTTTTCCCCCTGATTCCCATTGACTTCAATTTTACTAGGGCTCCTTGGTGCCACACTCTGTCAAATGCTGCCTTGATGTCAAGGGCAGTCACTCTCACCTCACCTCTGGAATTCAGCTCTTTTGTCCATGTTTGGACCAAGGCTGTAATGAGGTCTGGAGCCGAGTGGTCCTGGCGGAACCCAAACTGAGCATCCGTGAGCAGGTTATTGGTGAGTAAGTGCTGCTTGATAGCACTGTCGATGACACCTTCCATCACTTGGCTGATGATTGAGAGTAGACTGATGGGGCGGTAATTGGCTGGATTGGATTTGTCCTGCTTTTTGTGGACAGGACATACCTGGGCAACTTTTCACATTGTCGGGTAGATGCCAGTGTTGTAGCTCTACTGGAACAGCTTGGCTAGAGACGCAGCTAGTTCTGGAGCACAAGACTTCAGCACTACAGCTGGGATGTTGTCGAGGCCCATAGCCTTTGCTGTATCCAGTGCATTCAGCCGTTTCTTGATATCATGTGGAGTGAATCGAATTGGCTGAAGACTGGCTTCTGTGATGGTGGCGATATCGGGAGAAGGCCGAGATGGATCATCCACTCAGCACTTTTGGCTGAAGATGGTTGCAAACGGTTCAGCCTTGTCTTTTGCACTCACGTGCTGAGGTATCTGGAGGTGATGTGATCGTAGAATGAGATCTAAGAAGACTAATTCAGTACAAGACATCTTGGTTGTAATGGAATGTGATAGCTATCAGCAAGCTGACAGCACCCTTTAATCTTGTGATTGACTGGACAAAAAAAAGTGACTGGATTAAAAAAGGTATCCTCAGATCTCGCACCATCGCCATGGCAACAATCTGGAAACATCTAGTGGTTGGACTGCACTAACTCCCTCAGAGTTAATAAAATGAGGGGTTTTGGAGATCTCATAAATGAATGATAAATTATTTTAACAAAAATTGGGGTTTAATCTGAATTGTAGGTAAGGCCAGGAAAAACCTACACTTTTTAAAAATGAGATGAACAAACTAAAATGCTGTCTTCCCTTGACAGGAATGTGCTTAAAGTTAATAGTGATGTTATTAATGATTTCTGCTTTTTTTTAAAAAAAAACAGATTTTCAATTCCTAAGGATGCAAAAACAAATTGTTAAAATGTTTGTGCCTTCACAACTCATATTTGGAAAATTAGAAGTCAGGGGAGTTGAAATCTATTTGCCAGAATTTAATTGTATTAGGATCTTTGTGTCATTTTTTAAGTGTAATAAATCCACAGGATCACTGTTAAAGGCATAAAGGCTTTCAAAAAAAAAGTAAAAGCAGTTTGGTTCTTTTTCATTCTGCAAAGTTTCTTTATGTTTACTTGAAAGTTGCGTGACGCAGGCTGACGCTGTCTGGGTCCACCTTTTCACAGCAAACAAGTTAACCCCTTCCACAGGAGGCTGATATTATTTTTTCTAGTATCAGATAAACTCTGTTTAAATATTCACTAAGCAACAACTTTGGTATTGCTGAATGTAAACATAGATCAGGCATTATTACATTTTAATTTTCTTAATTTGAGTTGATATTTCCTCACAATGACAGAAGGAAATAAGAAATTGACAAATGCATGTTCTGCAATTAACCCACTGGGCTCTCAAGAACAGCCACAATGGATTTTCTGTTTTTTTTAAAAAACAGGTGACCATGGTTTTCTGGACCGCATCAGAGGTGACAGCGCAGGATTACTGAGAGTAGTTCTTTGACATAAAAGTAGCTCCACAGAGTTACGGAGCAGCCTTTGCTAGAAAGGTGTTGGTGCAAGGAATAGATCCAGTAATGTTAAAAATCATCAATGTTACAGCATGGTGACAAATCGGACTAAGACTTTGCCTTTCTAAGGCATGGCTTTAACCCATTCGGGATCATTTGTTATCTTCCGGGACAGAGTGTTCGGGGGTGGGGTGGGGGGTGGTGAAGATATGGGAGTCACCTCCAAAAGTAATGGCAAGCACTTCTGTCTCCACTGTAAAACCACCAAAGCTGGGCATCATTTGTTTCTGAAATTAAGTTGATAAGGTGCATCCATATGAGTTGCTGTTCAAACACTCGAGAAGGGAAAATTTACCTGAATGGTTTAATGGGATAATCAAATTTGTATTAAAAAAGACTCCAGTCCAGGTGGCGTCTTCCCAATGCTGTGTATCAAGGAAGAAAGTTTTATTTAAAATGGAAGTGAAATGAAACATTGACAAATCATGTCAGTCCAACAATACCAGTCGAGTTTGAACCTATTCTTAGTGTCAAGGTGGGGAGACTCATGTTAAAGGTAATTAACATCCCTCATTTTGGAGACTTGATTGCTGTCTGGAACTGGGATAATTTTGAAAAGATAAAATGGACTCTGGCACAATACAGCAGGATATTTTGGAAAAAAATAAAGAGGTCCAAAAAGAGTTTAAGCAAAATAAACAAAAATGTGTTGATAATTTGGACCAAGTTGGGAACTTTTAATCCATGTTTTAAGGGGTAATGATGACATTGTATTAGACAGTAAAGTTCCTCCAGGGCTCGTGAATGAGGTCAAATGGTAATAGAATGGAATGTGTAAAATTGGATGAGAGGAAATGATTGAGGCTATAAGGTAGAAACTGGAAAATTACACCATCAAATGGAGTCTAAGGTCATTGCCCTCGGTGATTATGGGTGAATTTCAGGAACCAGACCAAAGGGGTTAGGGAAAGATGTGTGAATGCACCCATGAGTAACATAAATCAACTGGGCATGATTCACCAAAGGTTATCAATCTGGTATCAATGTCAGGAAGATTAGTTTAGAATAGTTAATTGAAAGCTTTCTCTTGGAGATGGTTATGTCCTTGCCTATACCGGCCAATGAAAAAAAATGCACTTGATAACCTGGCCACTACCCAAGACATCAGGACTATGCAAGGGGAGCTAAGCAAAGATGCCAGACACTCCCCGATCTTTTGATAAGATAGCTCAAAAGCACAGGAATGACTTGCATCTAATGTCAAGCTATGCAAGATTGGCTATTGTGCAATGAGAAGGGGTTAATTAATAATCTTGTTGTGCGGGGTCCTTTAGGGAAGAGTGACCATAACATGATAGAATTCTTCGTTAAGATGGAAAGTGAAGTAATCCAATCCGAAACTAGGGTCCTAAATCTAAACAAAGGAAACTACGAAGATATGAGGAGTGAGTCTGCTATGATAGATTGGGAAGCTTCATTAAAAGGCATGATGGTGGATAGGCAATGGCTAACATTTAAGGATCAAATACATTCCTTTCTGGCACAAAAACAAGAAACGAAAAGCAGCCCGACCTTGGCTAACAAAAGAAATTAAGGATACTATTAGATCCAAAGAGGAGTCATATAAAGTTGCCAGAAAAAATAGCAAGCCTGAGGATTGGGAACAGTTTAGAATTCGGCAAAAAAGGACCAAGAGATTGATTAAGAGGGGGAAAATAGAGTATGAGAGTAAACTTGCAAGGAACATAAAAGTGGATTGTAAAAGCTTCTACAAGTACGTAAAAAGAAAAAGATTAGTGAAGACAAATGTATGTCCCTTACAGTCAGAAATGGGAGAATTTATAATGGGGAACAAGGAAATGGCAGATAAATTAAACAAATACTTTGGTTCTGTCTTCACGGAAGAGGACACAAATAACTTCCCAGAAATGCTAGGAAACCAAGGGACTAGTGAGAAGAAGGAATTAAAGGAAATTAGTATTAGTAAAAAAAATGCTGGAGAAATTAATAAGACTGAAAGCTGCTAAATCCCCAGGGCCTGATAATCTGCATCCCAGAGTACTAAAAGAGGTAGCCATGGAAATAGTGGATGCATTAGTTGTCATCTTCCGAAGTTCTATAGATTATGGAACAGTTCCTGCAGATTGGAGGGTGGCAAATGTAACCCCACTATTTAAAAAAGGAGGGAGAGAAAACAGGGAACTACAGAACAGTTAGCCTAACATCAGTAGTAGGGAAAATGCTAGAGTCCATTATAAAGGATGTGATAACAGGACACTTAGAAAATATCAACGTGATTAGACAAAGTGAACATGGATTTATGAAAGGGAAATCATGTTTGACAAACCTTGTGGTGTTTTTTGAGGATGTAACTGGTGAGAATAGATAAGGGAGAACCAGTGGATGTGGTTTATTTGGATTTTCAGAAGGCCTTTGAGAAAGTCCCACATAAGAGGTTAGTGTGCAAAATTAAAGCACATGGGATTGGTGGTAATATACTGGAATGGATTAAAAATTGGTTAACAGACAGGAAACAGAGAGTAGGAATAAATGGGTCTTTTTCGGGGTGGCAGGCGGTGACTAGTGGGATACCGCAGGGATCAGTGCTTGGGCCCCAGCTAGTCACAATATATATCAATGATTTGGATGAGGGAACCAAATGTAATATTTCCAAGTTTGCAGACGACAGAAAACTAGGTGAGATCGTGAGTTGTGAGGAGGATGCAAAGAGGCTTCAAGGTGATTTAGACAAGTTGAGTGAGTGGGCAAATACATGGCAAATGCAGCATAATGTGGATAAATGTGAAGTTATCCACTTCGGAAGCAAAAACAGAAAGGCAAAGTATTATCTAAATGGTGATAGATTGGGGAATGTTGATGTACAAAGGGACCTGGGTGTCCTTGTACACCAGTCACTGAAAGCAAGTATGCATGTGCAGCAAGCAGTTAGGAAGACAAATGGTATGTTGGCCTTCATTGCAAGAGGATTTGTGTATAGGAGTAAGGATGTCTTACTGCAGTTATTGAGATCCTTGGTGAGACCACACCTGGAGTATTGTGTGCAGTTTTGGGCTCCTGACCTAAGAAAGGATATACTTGCCATAGAGGGAGTGCAGCGAAGGTTCACCAGACTGATTCCTGGGATGGCAGGACTGTCGACTCGGTCTGTATTAATTCGAGTTTAGAAGAATCAGAGGGGATCTCATTGAAACATATAAAATTCTGACAGGGCTAGACAAACTGGATGCAGGGATGATGTTTCCCCTGGCTGGGGGGTCCAGAACGAGGAGTCACAGTCTCAGGATACGGGGTAGGACATTTAGGACTAAGATGAAGAGAAATTTCTTCACTCAGAGGATGGTGAACCTGTGGAATTCTCTACCACAGAAGGCTGTGGAGGCCAAGTCACTGAATATATTTAAGAAGGAGCTAGATAGATTTCTAGATACAAAAGGCATCAAGGGGTATGGGGAGAGAGTGGGAATATGGTATTGAGATACAGGATCAGCCATGATCATATTTACCTAAAGGCGGGAGGTTTAGAGGGGATTTGAGTAAGAACTTTTTAACCCAGAGGGTGGTTGGAGTCTGGAACTCACTGCCTGAAAGGGTTGTGGAGGCAGGAACCCTCACAACATTCAAGAAGCATTTGGATGAGCACTTGAAATGCCATAGCATACAAGGCTACGGACCAAATGCTGGAATATGGGATTAGAGTAGACAGGGCTGATGGCCGGCGCGGACACGATGGGCCGAAGGGCCTCTATCCGTGCTGTATAACTCTATGACTCTATGACTCTATATTGAATGGCGGAGCAGGCTCGAAGGGCCGAATGGCCTACTCCTGCTCCTATTTTCTCTGTTTCTATGTCACATGTGGCATGATCTTGGGGGGTGTGTGCAAATGTGACATGTTGATTTTGAGGCAACTAACATTCAGAATGCATGATGAAGATGCACTGAAGAATGGGTCTCAGACATGCTCAGTCATGCTGACAACGTGAAATGGTTAATGTGGCTCAGGAGAGTGAGAAAACCTTTTAATTAAGGCACTGACACATGGTCCATAGGAAGCATTTTAAGATTGTGTTACAGCTGTAATATCTACTGCTATGCTGAATGTGTGTCCCTTTAAGGTCACAAAACTAATTGCTGTTAAGGAAACACTGGCTAAGTACATGTAGAGTGTACCTGCTATACAGGCTGCAATTCAGCATCCTGGATGTTTTTTTTCTTTTTTATATATAAATTGTGATTGGTAAGGTCAATTAAGAAGGCTGCAGACATTTTGACTTCGACATTTTCCATTCCTGGACTGTTTCTCTACACTCTAAATGACTGCCTTTGTTTCTTTACATTTTAATTTTTTTTAAGCATGATACAAAGTGTAACAGACAGGAAATACACACTGAACATACAGGTTTTATTTCTAATATGCTTTTCTTGCTCATAAATTAAATTGTCAATGTTTATAAATTCAATCTTATAACTTGACTGTATATAAATTCCTCTTCAATGCACAGAGGTGAAAATATGTTAAGTGGTCAGAACAATGATGTAATATGGATACAAAGACAGATCTTCAGTGTGGTCCGATATATAAAAACTGTTTCATTTACTTCCTGCATAGTTGCTATACACAGCTTCGAATACTAAAAAACACTTTTTCTGAAATGCATTTTATTACATTCACCCCAAATTTCCACAAGTCTTTTAGTGCTAGCTGGATGGGAATGCAGCAGAAAACCCAGGAATTAGGACAGGACTCAGATATGCCTCAAGTTTCCTGGAGGAAGGCATGGTTCTTTGGGGTGGAACCTCGATTTACCTCAAACATGGGCTCCTGTGTCAGAGGGTACATGACTTGGGGGAAGTGAACCCCCCAAAAATGGTTGCAATTTCCAGGCCCTCATTGGCCCTCTGGCAGATGAACCCCATGAAAAATACCTCAAAGTGGGTGGTACTAAAACTGGGGAAAGCAGTTGGCCAACTCCCCTGACATGGCAGGTGCCTGAGCTGCCTCGATATTGGTGTGTGGTGCCTGCCAGAATCATTCAAATGAAGGAACTTCTCCCTGAGTCCACATACTCTGGGAGGGGTGCAGTGGTGGAGGTCTCTGGCTGGTGCATTCTGGCATTTGTGCCAGGATTGTGGATCCATAAATGTTCAAGCCCACGGTGTACCTACTATACAGACCCTGTTATTGCAAGGTAGAATGATTATGGACCTCCAATAGTTTTTCCAAGAACTCTCAGCCTAGTGGACCCCCACCATAATTTAACCTAGTATTCCTGCATTATTAAAAAACTAACAGATGCAAAATAGGACATAATGCATAAGAGACACATCAGTAAAGGCATCACAAATGATGGGGCGACATTAGGTTCTCCTACATACGATGTAGTTCAAATGTGGGACCTGGGATATGTAAAATTCTGGCGGATTTTTGTTTGATGGCTTAGCTATCTTTTGGCACAGAACTGATAATCTCACAATGGTAATAAAACTAAACTGTAGATTGGACTTCAAAGTGTATCTCATGAAAACACGTCTACCAAATGGTATCCTACAGAATCCTGATTGAAGAAGAATAAAGAATTTCACACTTATCTATGGTGAACCTTATATTGAAGATAGTTAGAAAATAGAAGTGTAACTAGTATGTTCTTATTTTAGGTAGATAAGCTACATCATAAAATAATTCAGCCCTTATTTATCATTAGCTAATAAAAGCAGTTCAAATAAATCATTTGAACTATCTCGATGAACTTCTACAAAAAACATAGCAGCAGTACTTGTTCTTGAAATTGATAATATATATAGATTAATCAAGACATGGCACAACCTAGTGCAAATAAAAAGTAAGCATGCAAACACGGTAACAAATGTTGAATTCTCATAATAGTCCATTGTTTATTGAAGTTCCATTTAATATAAAGGCAGGTTTTCATTTCCTCGAATTATATTAAGATATTCAATCTACTGCAACTATAGCATTTAACTAGGGTGTGGGGTGGGGGGGCTGGGGGGAGGTGGAGTACTGAGTGGGTTGGCACATGGCTCAGCGCTGGGACGATTACTGTTTCTAATTTCCATAAATAACCTGGATTCGGAAACTGAATGAGAATTGGTCAAATTAGCAAATTATACCAAACTAGGAGGAGCAGTGCAATTGGTAAAGGCAGCTCAGAAATTACAGAATAAGTTGAACATGATATGGGCAGGACATTGGCAGATGAAATTTAACGCAGACAAATGTAAAGTGCTGCACATAGGAAGAAAAAAAGACAGATGACACACTCCATGAATGATGTTAAAATAGCTAAGGATGAAGCTGAATGAAACCTGGAAGTCTTAGCAGACTTAACGCTAAACACGTCCAACCGATGCAGAGCAGCAATCAACAAAGCTAGTAGATTGTTGAACTATACAGCTAAAACAGTAGAATACAAGTCAAAGAAGGTAGTGATCAAACTTTATTGTGTTCCAGTCATACCATACCTTGAATACTGCATCCAGTTCTGGTTGCGAAGAAACAAGAGAGACATCCAAGCACTGGAAACATTGCAGAGAAGAGCCTCAAAGTTATTCCCCAATTTCAGGGGTAAGCATTATGAGAAAGGGAAAAGAAACTTGGGCTTTTTAGCATGGAAAGGATGTATCTGAGAGATTATCTTTGAGTTATACAAGATTGTAAAGAGTATCAAAAAAAGTTAACACAGAAAAATATTTTAAATTAAACTGCGGGAGTTGAACTAGAGGATACAGGTTCAAGCTAGAGAATGCTACTTTTAGGACAGATATCAGGAAATTGTTCTTCACACATAGAATGATCAACATGTGGAATAAATTTCCATATAGAGTAGTGGAGGCAAAAACCCTGGAATCATTTAAGAAACAAATGGATGCTACAATTTGAGGCGGGGTGGGGGGGGGGCGCCATAGGATCTCTCTGGGTGGATGAATCAAGTGAGCTGAGTGGCCTTCCTCGTCCACAATTATTTTGTAATCTTGTAATATCAACTGAGGTGTCAATGTCAATTCCATTGAGTACTGGGGTGGGGTGGGGGGGGATAGTGGGAGGCTAGGTGGGGGGGGGGCAGAAACCGTTTCATTTTATATTTTCACCCCATTCCCTTTTTCAGATCTTTGATCTTTCCATTCCATGCAAGAAACCAAGTAATACAAAAAGTTTGCTTTAGAGTGAAATTTACACGAGAACTATTTCAAATTTAATTTTTGTAGTGTTAGCATAATGACTGAGTTGCATTGAACGGAATATAATTTCTGTCGATCTTCTAGTCCAAAAACTATTGTCCCCCATACTCTAGAAATCATGTCAACAAAGCCTGTCGTGTTGTGCTGTCATGGATAGATATGTCACCAAAAAATATTCAGGAGTCTTGAGTGGAGGTATAGTTTAAAGCATGGATAAAGTGCAACACCAGTCTAAAATGTTTTCAATCTTTGTTTGTAGGAGTAAGTTTTCAGATCACCGTCATACAGGAATTTACATAAGACCTGGTTTATATCAAGAACTTTTCCACACTTGAATTCAATACCACTTTTGCACTGGCTCAAGGTGCAAGTATATGGATATAAATGCAATTATGAATGCAAATATTGCAAATAATATGAAATTGACAGCACTGTGGTAAACTACATTGCCATTATTGCAATAATCAAGGAAACTGATGTAGCTCAACAGTTTACTCACCATTTTTTGCCCTTTGAATTTCTCAACCTCCAATTGTTTTATCAAAATTTCTTCAGTTGCAAACATCTACAACCAGATAACAATGTAAGCAAATATTTTATCATCCAGCACAGAAGAGTGAAACAACTATTATTCTTATTTACTCCTTACATATTAATTCAGCAGGACAGCTATATTTTAATGGCATTGTATTAGTAAATGTGGTCCCTGTATAGACTTATTACTGTGTCATATTTTACTTTAAATAACATTAAAACCCAAAGACCCACAGTTACATTTAATTGTTTAAAATGACAAAGCATACCTTTCATGTCCATTTATAGTATCTACACTGGGAAGTTCATGGCTTATCATCATTGTTTCCAAATAGATAACTTAATTCCTTAAAGTGAATTGGAAAAGCAAGTTATTTTATATTTGTTAAAAGAAACAGTACCTTTCGCATTTTGCTCTCAGTATTTGCATTTTTCTCTTTTAGTGTTTTAAGTTCCTTGCCTGAAAACAAAGTAGGAGGGCATACCGTGAAAATCAGATCTTTAGATGCCTCTGTTCCTTCTCAGTACTGAAGGTCAGACTCCACAGCCTACTGGAATCCACATTGGATGGAGGACCTAGCAGGACTCTAACCCTGAACACTACCCTTGACCTTCATTGCTTTGCCCCTGCTGTTTAGCCGGCTGGTCTAATGGATATTAGGTAGTAGTTCAAGGGCCAAGTGTGGCTGTGGGCCCAGCCCATGAACGTCGTTCTCTGTTAGTCACAGCCAATACAAAGTGGTTTAGCAGGTGGTTCTTTATCTGCTCAAAGCACTTCTCTTCAAAAGCAAGACACACCATTAAATTAGCTCACAAACAGCAATAAGTAATATGGTATCTGTCAAATACAACTTAATATTTTCTTGCGCTGTATCTAATCAATTAAAGTACAAAGAACATTTTTGTGGTTCATTTTCAATTGAACGGAGTGAAGCACTATACTAACGTGTCCATTGAAAGCATGCAACACTTCGTTGCAAATAAAGAGGTGCTCACATCACACCTATGCAGTTCAAGTCCCCATAAAATGAGTTGTCCAAATTGCCTTCTGCATGAATGAAGAGTTTCATCAATTCTCAAGTTTTTGGTGTAACAGCTACCAGAAAGAGACTGTGTTGAATTTCTCATTGGTACCACTTTTGGATGGGGTCATGCCTCCTCATCCAACTCACTGAAATGAATTGAATTTCTTTGGGCTAGTCCATAATTCTACACTGCTGGGGGCAAAAGTGGTAAACTAATAGGATGAAAAGCAGAGGAGCATTCCAAACAGGAAAAGAATGTATGCGAAAAGTTATAATTGGCAAAAAACATACGTACATTTTTCTTAATTACGCTATGATAATAGTTACTAAAAATATTTTTAATATCAGCTTGTGTAATGACTATGCTTTAACAATTGATAGAAGAAACTGCAATCTAGGTTATGAAAGCACATAGATAAAAGAAAACAGTTACTATGTGTAAACTCTAGCACCTGCATCATTTGTTTGGCAAAAAAAACACCTGTTGAACATTTACTTCCTCAAACACACTCGTAAAAATACGCACCTTGCAATTACCTATATCAAGCCTAAACAGAAAACAGTCTCTCAGGTTCCTATGTGACAACCCATGAAATCCCACATCCTCAAAAAACTTTAATTCAAGTGAAAGATCTCTGAAGCAAAGAGATTGCATTTATTTTGCTGAAAACCAAAATTACCTAATTCTTTTATTTGAGCTTCTTTTAAAATAATGGTTCCTGACATCTTTTCAGTATTCTGCTGCAGAAAGTTAATTTGTTCCTTCAGTTCTTCATTTTCTTCTACAAGTTGTTCTTTCTCATCGTCCTCGTCTAATTCAAAATTGATCTGCAAAATCACAGAACTCTTTTGTCAGAACAGAAAACAAAAAGCAGAAATGGCAAGCTGTGTAGCCAATATGAAAATGATTCCACAACAGAGCTGTCATCCAACTTTCTGGCTTTTATGAATCATTTGGAATATGAATAGGAAACAAACACAAAAAAAGAGAAATGTGCAGAGGGGAAAAAAAGTAGACCCCTCCAAAACCGAATCTTGGTAAAAAGCCGCTAGTACATTACATACAAAGACAATAATTCATGGGGACATTTTATTGATGAGAATAATACATATCATACTGTTTGTGTGCCCTCATCATTCAGGTCCATGTATTGTGGAAGCTGTGTCCAGGCAGGCAGCTGTGGCCCATCCACCCACATCCCCCCGTGTGCTCAAGGACTGCTGTCCGTAACTAGGCAGGCAGGGGAGTGTGTAGCCGGACAACACCAGGGGTGGCAGAGCGCAGAGCTAAGGAGGGGGCTTGTTGCCATTGTTGCCATTCCTCACTGACAGTACTGCCACAGTCATAAAGAGCACGTCACATGTCAAAGTAGTGAAGTTTTCAGGCTTGAAGCCGCATGGAGTCCATCAGGTCTGCTGATATATACACAGTTGGTTTTCTACTTTGTGATGGAGCCACCCGGAGATAATTCATATTCTGAACATTAACATGGCTTTGCATGCCTGTCACGCATAGGCTGTGCAGGCGAGTTGATGCTATTGAACACTTCTCTTCAATTTACAGAAAGACCAGTTTTACTCTTCACTAGTGTAAATTTTTAGGAAACTTTTATTAGAGCAGTTATTTATGAGTAAACACTTGATCAGAGTAATTTAAATGTAATGTTTCTATTTTCATATATTCCAGCCTTCAGAAAAAGCAGAAATGGCAAGCTGTGTAGCCAATATGAAAATGATTCCACAACAGAGCTGTCATCCAACTTTCTGGCTTTTATGAATCATTTGGAATATGAATAGGAAACAAACACAAAAAAAGCTTGCATTCACGAGGATAGTTTGAGTCAAATATACATTCTCAGTAGTAAACATAACAAAAATATAAAAGTAACCTGTTTAAATTATTAAAGTAATAAAGTGATTCTTTAATGTGACATCAGGACAAGGTGTAATACTAGAAGCGTCCAACATTAGACAGTAATAGTTTATAGCAAAGATTTTCTCTATATATGCAGTACTTTACTATTGCAACAGTTCTGAGGGGTCTGGATTAAAAGTTAATGTGGCCAGAAAATATTTGAGTAGTTCTTGCTGAAATATACGAGATAAATACCAGGATGACTTTTAACCTTACAGTATATTCGAATTACTTCTATAATAAACTACAATGAAATAGTCATACTGGATAAGTAAGCGGTCCATTAGGAGGTAAAGGTATCCGTTTCTTTTGACATGGCCCGAAAACTGCAAATGCACAATTGTCTTTCAAATTTCGGCTTATGCTTTGAATGGTTAACCCTTACCTCTAGCTCCACCATCTGTTGCAGTTAAGAATTGCAGATCATTAACTATTCAAGTCTCCTGCCGCAATGAGGACACTCATTAGCAAGACAAACAAAGGGACGGTTTTCTGTAGCTACAGTCATCTGTCACACTTTGAGTGGCAGGTTTTGTGCTGGTGTTCTCTGCCATCTGCCCCCAGCAGCAGTCCTGAGCTTCAAAAAATCAAGGAACTTGCTATATACAACACTGAGGCAATAAGAGAGGAAAACAGGCTTGGGCAAGTGAGAACTATTTCACTCTGACTAATTACAATTTCTGAGCAAAGGCTGCTAACATTCAACTACATTCTAGTGTTTGCACTGAATTTGAACATAATTAAAAGATTTGCAATAGTTTATTAAGATGAGTGGTGAAGTTTAAGCACTGTAGGAACTGTAAATGCCTTTCTACTCAGTGATCACAATAACTACCTACACTCGCTGCTTTTGAGGGGTAACAGTGCACAATTGGCTCTAGGATTACTCAAGTAGCTGATGGTGATCTCTTATTGCACACTAGAGGTCCCTCTTGTAACTCAATTGCAAAAATAATTTAATGCAGCCAAGCTGTAGCCACTAGTTATCATAGGCTTTATAGCCTTCAGATTGATTTTCCTTTCTGAAAACTTAAAGAAATGTTTGGAAACAAGATTACAACACATTAATATGTAACATCCCTACACCTCTTTGGCTATTTATTTTGATGTTTCCTTAGTGTTTTCCCCAAAATGAGTGTACTTGACTGTTAGGAAAAGAACTTGCATTTATATATCTTTCACGTCCACAGGATATTCCAAAATGTTTTGCAGCCAATGCGTTACTTTTAAAGTAGTCACTGTTGTTGTGTAAGCAAATGTAGCAGCCAAATCTGTACACAGAAAGGTCCCACAAACAATAATGGAATAAATGACCAGTTAATCTGTTTAGTTGGTGTTGGCTGAGGATAAATATTGGCTAGGTCACTGGGAGAACTCCCATGTTGTTCTTCAAACAGTGTCATGGGATCTTTTGCATCCACCTGAACAGGCAGACAGATTTAATGTCTCATCCAAAAGATGGCACCTCTCAATAGTATACTGAAATGTCAGCCTTGATGTCCCTTCTGAATAAATTTAAGGGAGGGGGGGGCGGGAAGGAAGAACAGCAGGTGAAAGCTAGGAAAGCGCAAGTTAATACATTAAATAGACTGTAATTTCCTTTTTTAATAAAATTGTATAGGAGGTGAAAAGTGCTGGATGATGCACAAAGGTGATCTGTCAGCCAGTGAAAAGGCACTAGAAAGACTATTTTTAAAACTGGGCAAAAAAAATTGCTCTAAAATGAATTAATTGGAAAGCAGATGGACGAGATGGGGAAAACAACCAAGATTTGTTAAAGTCAATATTCAGACTACAAGGCTGCAGAGTGCCAAGAAGAAAGATGAGGTACTGTTCTGAAGTTTGTGTTGAGGTTGATTGGAATAGTGTACAGGCAAATAAAAAGAAAGGTCAGAGTTGGAATGGGAGGAAGAGTTAAAGTGGTGAGGCACAGTGCAATCAGGAGCACACCTGCGGACAGAATGGAGATGTTCAATAAAGCAGTCATCCAATCTGTGTTTAGTTCTCTACAATGTAGAGGAGACCATACCATGAGCAACAGATAGAGTACACTAGCTAGGGGTGAAGGCTCTGACATCATCAAATTGGTAGAGAACATCAGGAGATTCAGAGATATAGGAAGGGAGCAACTGAATAAGGGGAGAGAGAATGGAGTCAAGCGGAGATGAGTTTAGTGGACAGGAGCAAGCAGAAAGAAAGGGTTTGCCAGGGCAATCCTTTTTTCTGAATCTTAGGAAGGAGGTAGAAACAAGCAGAGTGGGAGTGGAAAACAATGAGATTAAGCAGTAGAGGGGTGTGGCAGAAAAGCTCAGTGACAGTCAGCAAAATTATGTTTCAGTATTTGGTAGTGGGGTCATGGTCAAGGAAGAAACAGGAAGATGAGTCAGATAGATATTGTTCAGTCTCGCCCAAATACAGTTCCTTGTGCCACACAGGAGCTTCATACTTGTTAGCAGCTTTGATGATGTTGAGGTTAGAACTAAAAGAATGAGAGCTAAAAGTTCATAAAGATAAAGATTAGAGTGAGTAAGCAAGTAGACAGCCAATATTGTGGTGCCAATTCTTAAATGGAAAGGAGAGGGATCGGGAAGGTTGGAAACATGTACAAAGATCTACTTTCACACCCTTGTAAGAAAATGGAAAGCTGGCAAGATGAAAACAGAAAAAGGCATTTCCAACTTAAGTAAATTTGTTTAGTCTTCTGGAAGACAAGCAAGAAAGCCTTTCAGGTATTTTGTCATTCCCCAACTGTCAATCAGCAGAATTCCAGGGTTTTAAATTTTAAAAACTTTTTGTTCCTTTCAGCATCATCATCAGAATTATCATGATCATCAGCAACTTGCATTTATACAGCATTGTTAATTTACAGAAATGTTCCAAGATGCTTCATAAATAGGCATAAAGAAAATGGATACCAATCCTGGAACAGAGATTAAAAGGTGTGACCGAACACTAGATCAAAGAGATGGATCTTGAGGGGGTTTATAAAGGTGGAAAGAGAGGTAGAAGGTATTAGGGAGGGTAGGCTGAAAGCTCTGGCACCAATAGAGGAGCAATAGAGTACTGCGTACAGTTCTGGTCACCCCATTACAGGAAAGATGTGATTGCACTAGAGAGGGTACAGAGGAGACTTATGAAGATGTTGCCAGGCCTGGAGAATTTTAGCTATGAGGAAAGATGGGATTGGTTGAGGTAGTTTTCTTTGCAACAGAGGAGGCTGAGAGGAGATTTAATTGAGGTATATAAAATTATGAGGGGTCTAGAGAGAATGGATAGGGAGGACCTATTTCCCTTAGCAGAGAGGTCAATAACCAGGGGGCATAGATTTAAAGTGATAGGTAGAAGGATTAGAGGGGCGTTGAGGAGAATTTTTTTCACCAAAGGGTAGTGGGGGTCTGGAACTCACTGCCTGAAAGGGTGGTAGAGGCAGAAACCCTCATTGCATTTAAAGAGTACTTGGATGTGCACTTGAAGTGCCGTAACCTACAAGGCTACGGACCAAGAACTAGGAAGTGGGATTAAGCTGGATTGCTCTTTTTCGGCCGGCAGCGACACGATGGGCCGAGTGGCCTCCTTCTGTGCCATAAATTTCTATGATTCTAAGGGGGGAGGGGAGGATTACACAGAAGTCTGGAGTCAGAGGAGCAGAACGTTTGGAACATGTGGAAGAAATCACAGATATAAGTTGGGGCAAGGCCATGGAAGGATTCTTAGACAAGGATTTTGAGATTTATACATTGGAGGACACCATCAAGGATATATAACAGATTGAGTTCCATAAAATAGGTGCTTTAGATGTGGCCATTAACTAGAATCATAGAAGTTTACAACATGGAAACAGGCCCTTCGGCCCAACATGTCCATGTCGCCCAGTTTATACCACTAAGCTAGTCCCAGTTGCCTGCACTTGAGAGATACTGATATCTTCTACCTGGTCTGAACTCAAAAACTGTGGTGTTCTATTATGCATCAAGGCAAAACTTAGTAACTTGGCAACTCATGCAACTTTTGAAGCTATCACTTGGCAAACATGAAAAACAAATATTGGGCCCAAACATTTCATACAAAGTTGGGGTTAATGTGATATGTAAAAAGACACAAGAATGAAGATGAATCAATTAACAATATTTAAAGAACAGTATAGAATTAGTCACATAGCTCTGAATTGTCTTTGTCCATGTTTTCTAAGCCTTAGAGAGGGTGCTAAGGAGATTTACTAGAATGGTACCAGGGATGCGGGACTTCAGTTACACAGAGAGACTAGAGATGCTGGGCTTGTTTTCCTTAAAGCAGAGAAGGTTAAGGGAAGATTTAACAGAGGTGTCCAAAATCATGAAGGGTTTTGATAGAGTAAATAAGGAGAAATTGTTTCCAGTGGCAAAAGGGTTGGTAACCAGAGGACACAGAATTATGGCAATTGGCAAAATAAACAGAGGTGAGATGGGGAGAGTTTGATTTACGCAGTGCGTTGTTATGATGTGGAATGCACTGCCTGAAAGGGTGATGGAAGCAGATTCAATAATAACTTTTAAAATGGAATTGGATAAATAATTGAAAGGAAAAAAATTGCAGGGCTATGGGGAAAGGGCAGGGGAGTAGGACTAATTGAATAGCTCTTTCAAAGAGCTGGCAAAGGCACGGTGATGGGCCAAATGTCCTCTTTCTTTGCTGTATCATTCTATGATTCTATGAAATAAAGCACCTGGACTGCATGAGATTCAGTTTAAGGTTCTTGGTGAACTCTAGGAAGTGCTAGTACAATCAGTGGCAAAAGTAGTAGGGATACAACAACTCGCATTTATATAGCACCTTTAACGTGGAAAACAGCCCAAGGCACTTTATGGAGAGGATGGGGAGGGGGGAGGATAGGAACAGATATGGGGACAGGCACTGACCTACGGAGGGAGAGATTAGCAGGAGTGATTAAAAGTTTGGTAGATGAGCTTTGTGGAGGTTTCTAAATGTGGAGAAAAAAAAGAGGCAATGCGGAGGGATTTAAGGAGGGAGTTCCGCAGACTAGGGCCAAGGCAGCTAAAGGCTCTGCCACAAGTGATAGGTCAAAGAGATGGGGGAAGATATACAGAAGACCAGAGTTGGAGGACTGAAGGGTGCAGGAGAGGATGTAAGCCTGGAGGAAATTAGACAGGGTGGGGTGAGGTCATGGATAGATTTGAAGATGAGGGTGAGGATTTTAAAATTAATATATTTAGGGGAGTGGGAGCCCATGTAGGTCAGGAAGGATGGGAGTGATGGGCGAGAGGGACTTTGTGTGGGAGAGGATGAGAGCTGTCTTTTGGGCTAATTAGAATTAATGGAGGGTGAAGGATGGGAAGCTGCATTTAATTCTAGACAGTAACATAGCAAACCTAACAAAATTGATCAATGTGGCAGTTTAAGGGAAGTGTTTACAGGAACAGATGTAGTTATTATGGGTGACTTCAATTTACCAGGTATAGATTGGGAAGTATATAAAGGGTGCAATAGGAAAGAAAACATGATCGTGAACACAATATTGGATTATTAAATGGAACAATTGATCAAGGAACCTAAAAAAGAAAGGGCATTATGGGGCCGATATTAAATAACAACTAGGAGATGGTAGTGCAAATTGGAGTCACATTAGCAACAATATAGTGGATTTTAAGGTTAGATTTATGAGGGGTGAGCTCAGGAAACTGGACTGGACAGCACTGTTAGAGGGGAAAAGCATGGAAGAAAATGGATTGTGTTTAGGACACATTGAGTACAGAACAAATACCTAACATTAAGGAAGAAGAGTAATAGAGGGGAAAAAACAATATAGATAATAATGAAAGTAATGGGGAATAAGAACAACAAAGAGAGATCATTCCTTTAATATATAACTGCAGGTAACATGGTGGAATAAGACAAAATATAAAATAAATACATAAAAACAAGGCAAAGGAAGTTAAGAAACTTGTGAAGAGAGCTAAATAGAATGTGAGGTTAGAATAACAGGGACTATAAAAAAGAATGTCAAACAAATATATTTCCGGTAAAAGGTAAAAAACATGAAACACTGAGGCCATTGAAAGATCCCAAAAGTGACATGATATCAAATGACCAAGAGATGTCAAATATACTAAATAAATTATTTTCTACATTAATGGAAGAACACAGGGTCATAGACTGTGCGTGCATAATCTCTGCAAAATAGCCAATATGCAAAAAGTTATTTAAAAAAGCTTCCATAACATAAAAATTCCCATACACTAATGACTAAAATAAATTGTGAAATGCTAAAACTAACAGGTCAAAGTAACAGACTTACCGTAAGTCAGAAGTACATACCTTACTGAACTGTTCCAATTCTTCATACTGTAGTAAGCTGGCTTTTAAGGATGAAATGATTAAATCTTTCTTCTCAAGTGTGCTCAAGGCTGTGCGACTATTTTCTAGAGATGTTTTATTCTGTGTAATAATTTCTGTACAATATTTCTGTGATCAAAATAATAAACTTTATAACAACCAGAAAATCAACAAAACAAACATATTATGCTGAAGCAAAGTTTACCAACATGAAATACCCTTCTTTTGTGACAGCTGTAATTCATTACATCAATTGTATTTATAGAAGCAGATGTAACAATAGTAACGGGCAAGACAAAAAGCATTACTGTTTTTGTAATTTCATATAATTTCATATAATCTCATAGGAACAGGAGTAGGCCATTCAGCCCCTTGAGCCTGTTACGCCATTCAATTAGATAATGGTTGATCTAACTCTATTTACCTGCCTTGGTTCCATATCCCATAATACCCATGCCTAACAAAAATCTATCAATCTCAGTTTTGAAATTTTCAATTGATATTTAAGATTTTTGAGGGAGAGTTCCAGATTTCCACTACCCTTTGTGTGAAGAAGTGCTCCCTGACATCACCCCAGAACAACCTAGCTCTAATTTTAAGGTTATGCCCTCTTGTTCTGGACTCCCCCCCCCCCCCCCCACCAGAGGAAATAGTTTCTCTTCATCTATCCTACCAAATCCTTTAATCATCTTAAACACCTCAAGTAGATCAACCTTAATCTTCCATACTCGAGGGAATACGAGCCTAGTCTACGCAACGTTTACTCATAATTTTAAATTTTTAGCCCCGGTACCATTCTGGTGAACCGAAGCTGCACACCCTCCAAGGCCAATATATCCTTCCTGAGGTGCTGTGCCCAGAACTGAACGCAGTACTCCAAATGTGGCCTAAACAGAGCTTTATACAACTGCAGCATAACTTCCACCCCTTTGTATTCCAGCCCCCGTGAGATGAAGGCCAACATTCAATTAGCTTTTTAAATTATTTTTTGTAGCTATCCACTAGTTTTTAGTGATTTCTGTACATGGATCCCTAAATCTCTCTGCTCCTCCACAGTTCCTAGCTTCTCACCATTTAGAAAATACTCTGTTCTATCTTTCTTAGGTCCAAAGTGGATGACCTCGCACTTCCTCACGTTAAACTCCATCTGCCACAGTTTTTCCCACTCACTTAATCTATCAATAAACTGCTGCAACTTTCTGCTCCCATCCACACTACTTACTTGCAACCTAACTTAGTGTCATCAGCATACGTGGATATACGTTCTCTATTCCTTCATCTAAGTCATTTATAAATATAGTGAAATGCTGAGGCTCCAGTACAGATCCCTGTGAGATCTGTACTGGAGCCTCAGTAGTTACACCACTAGTTACATCCTGACAATTGGAATACATACCCATTATCCCTACCTCTTAACCAATTCCCTACTCATGTCAAAAGGTTGTCTCCAATTGCATGTGCTTCCATTTTTCCTAACATTTTTATCACCCGTAGAGTTGCTCATAGTCAGAGCCTTGGTAGCATTGAGATTGGTTTTAAGGTAGGAAATGTGGAAGCAGGGAATACAATTTTGAAAATAGGACCTGGCTGACAGCCAGACACAGCTTTAGTATAATGTGGACATTTTAAATTAGTCCTGGAAGGTAGTACCTGTATGTGATCAAATGCTGCATACTTTTCATTAGATTTAGTCTTTAAAATCAACTTACCTGAAAACAAAATATAAATGGACCTGGGTGATTCATTCCACAGCAGTGGAAGATTTGCACTAGATCGGAGCTTCACATTATATTAAAGTGTTGACACAACTTTAATAGCTCTCCCCCTCTCCATTATAAAATTTTTACTTTTTAAAAAGTTTGGTTCTGGTTGATTGAATTCATGGCCATCCTTAGTTGCTCTGAGAAGGTGGTGATGGGCCTTCTCCTAGAATTACTGCAGTCCTTGTGGTGATGGTGTTCCCACAATAGTGTTAGGTACAAAATTCCAAGATATTGACCAGGTGACAATGAGGAAACGGGTGATGTGTCCAAGTTAGGAGGGGTGTGACTTGGAGGGGACCTTGGAGGTGATGGTGCTCCCACAACCTTCCTGCTTTTGTTCTTCTTGGTTGTATAGGTCGCAAGGGAAAGAGGTGGTCCGGAAGTAACCATGGCGAGTTACTACAATGCGTCCTGAGATTGTACATATTGTAGCTACAGAGTGCCAGTGATGAGAGGCTGGATGTTACATCCAGTAGCAGGCTCATTAATTTATTTTCATTCATTCATGGGATGCAGGCACCACTGACAAGGCCAGCATTTATTACCCATCCCTAGTTGACCTCGAGAAGGTGGTGGTGAGCCGCCTTCTTGAACCGCTGCAGTCCGTGTGGTGAAGATTCTCCCACAGTGCTGTTAGGAAGGGAGTTCCAGGATTTTGACCAGCGATGATGAAGGAATGGCGATATATTTCCAAGTCAGGATGGTGTGTGATTTGGAGGGGAACGTGCGGGTGGTGTTGTTCCCTTGCACCTGCTGCCCTTGTCCTTCTAGGTGGAAGAGGTCGTGGGTTTGGGGGTGTTGTCGAAGAAGCCTTGGCGAGTTGCTGCACTGTATCTTGTAGATGGTACACACTGCAGCCACGGTGTGCCGGTGGTGGAGGGAGTGAATGTTTAAGGTGGTGGATGGGGTGCCAATCAAGCAGGCTGCTTTGTCCTGAATAGTATTGAGCTTCTTGAGTGTTGTTGGAGCTGCACTTATCCTGGTGTGTGGAGAGTATTCCATCACACTCCTGACTTGTTCCTTGTAGATGGTGCAAAAGCTGTGGGGAGTCAGGAGGTGAGTCACTCGCTGCAGAATACCCAGCCTCTGACCTGCTCTTGTAGCCACAGTATTTATGTGGCTGGTTCAGTTTAGTTTCTGGTCAATGGTGACCCCCAGGCTGTTGATGGTGGGGGATTTGGCGATGGTAATGCCATTGAATGTCAAGGGGAGGTGGTTAGACTCTCTCCTGTTGGAGATGGCCAGTGCCTGGCACTTGTCTGCCGCAAATATTACTTGCCACTTATCAGCCCAAGCCTGGATGTTGTCCAGGTCTTGCTGCAAGCGGGCACTGACTGCTTCATTATCTGAGGGTTTGCAAATGGAACTGAACACTGTGCAATCATCAGTGAACATCCCCACTTCTGACCTTATGATGGAGGGAAGGTCATTGATGAAGCAGCTGAAGATAGTTGGGTTTAGGACACTGCCCTGAGGAACTCCTGCAGCGATGTACTGGGGCTGAGGTGATTGGTCTCCAACGACCACTACCATCTTCCTTTGTGCTAGATATGACTCCAGCCACTGGAGAGTTTTCCCCGATTCCCATTTACTTCAATTTTACTAGGGCTCCTTGATGCCACAATTGGTCAAATGCTGCCTTGATGTCAAGTGAACTACAATTTCCTGGATGTCGTCAAGCTTCTTGACAGTTGATGCAGCTGCACCCATTTGGGAGAATGGCGAATATTCCATCACACACCTGACCTGAGCATTATAGATGGTGGAGAGGTTTTGAGGGGTCAGAAGGTGAGTCACAATCTGCAAACTCATAGCCCAGCACATCTCCCACTCCTTGATCATCATCAAAAAAAAGAAAGACTTGCATTTATATACAGTGCCTTTCATGACCTCAGGACATCCCAAAGTGCTTTACATTCAATGAAGTACTTTTGATGTGTAGTCACTGTTGTAATGTAGGAACCGCGGCAACCAATGTGCGTGCAGCAAAATCCTACAAGCAGCAATGCAATAATGACCAGATAATCTGTTTTAGTGATGTTGGTTAAGGGATAAATATTGGCCAAGACACCAGGGAGAACTCACCTGCTCTTATTCGAATGGTGCCATGGGATCTTTTACGTCCACTTGAGAGGGCAGATGGGACCTCGGTTCAACGTCTCATCCGAAAGATAGGAGACCAACCCTGGAGTGTTTGGGAATGGAGTGTAGAACTGAATCCTAGGACCAGCACCAGACATACCTTAGAATGAGTTACAAATCTAGTTAAGTGAATATACAAGGATGCCTGCGTGCTAAATACCAAAAACAGCAGGCTTGATATATGGTCCCACGAGCAATGAAACAGAGCAAAGCTGTGAAGCCCTACCACATCCAGTCGTGAATTAATTCTTCATCATTCCTGTTGTGAATTCTATGGTGTACCTTCTTCAATAAACAAAATAACCTTATTTTAGCATTTTTTTCATAGACCAATGAGATAGTAGAGGGATGGGGAGCGGAGATCACAAGTTGAGCAGGTCTCTGAAATCCAGAAAACAAAAGTTGCATCATGTATGTAATAAATAGTCATTTCTCTCTTTCACTTTCACTCCTATGAGGCTCTCCCCTAGAGGCTTCATCATGGATAGTGGAAGACTGCTGATGCTCAGATGAGGGCCTTTAAGACGCTCATGGTCAGCGACCCCAGCAGGTTTTCTGGCAGCATCTTTTTTTAATTCATTCTTGGGATATAGGCATCACTAGCAAGGCCAGCATTTATTGCCCATCCCTAATTGCTCGAGAAGGTGGTGGTGAGCCGTCTTCTTGAACCGCTGCAGTCCATGTGGTGAAGGTTCTCCCACAGTGCTGTTAAATAGGGAGTTCCAGGATTTTGACCCAGCGACGACGAGGGAATGGCGATATATGTTCAAGTCAGGATGGTGTGTGACTTGTAGCAGAACTTGGAGATGATGGTATTCCTATGCCCCTGCTGCTCTTGTCCTTCTAGGTGGTGGCGGTCACGAATTTGGGAGCTGTTGTCGAAGAAGCCTAGGCGAGTTACTGCACTGATAGATAAGACACAATGCAGCCATGGTACTGGTGGTGGAGGCAGTGGATGTTTATGGTGGTGGATGGGCTGCCGATCAAGCGGAGTGTTTTGTTCCAGATGGATTTCTTGAGTGCTACTTCACCCATCCAGGCAAGTGAAGAGCAGAGCATCACAGTCCTAACTTTTGCCTTGTAGGTGGTGGAGAGGCTTTGGGCAGTCAGGAGGTGAGACACTCACCACAGAAGACCAGGCCTCTGACCTGCTCTAACCACATGTGGCTGGTCCAGTTGAGTTTCTGGGCAATGGCGACCCCATGGACATTGATGGTGGGGGATTTGGTGACGGTAATGCTGTTGAATGTCAAGGAGGTGGTTAGACTCTCTCTTTTTGGAGATGGTCATTGCCTGGTACTTGTGAGACGTGAATGTTACTTGCCACTTATCAGCCCAAGCCTGGATGTTGTCCAGATCTTGCTGCATATGGGCATGGACTGCGTCATTATGTAAGGAACTACAAATGGGGCTGATCACTGCAATCATCAGTGAACAGCCCCATTTCTGGCCTTATGATGGAGGGAAGGTCATTGATAAAACAGCTGAACATAGTTGGGCCTAGGACACTGCCCTGAGAAACTCCTGCAGTAAAGTCCTGGGGTTGAGATGATTGGCCTCAACAACCATCTTCCTTCGTGCCAGTTATGTCTCCAGCCACTGGAGAGTTTCCGCCCAATCCCCATTGACTTCAGTTTTACTAGGTGTCCTTGGTGTCACATTTGGTTGAATGCTGCTTTGGTGTCAAGGGCAGTCACTCTTTCCTCTGGAATTCATCTCCAACGGGCATTGGTTGAGGGAGTGGTGAATAAGCAGACTTGCAACATGTGCCACTCCTGTTGCGCCACCACCATTCCCATGGGGCGTGGCTCATCACTCCCACTGATCTGCGGACTGTAGAAAATCTGTGACATGATTCAAGTGTTCCCTCAGCCTTTCGAGGCCAGAGCTTGAACGGCATCAGTTTGAGTTTTGATTAAAGTTGCAAGAGCTGACATAGACTTCTGGTGTGAGGGTCCGGCTGCCACATCCATAAGAGGTGGTCATATGCCCCAGGGTAGACTACGGAATGCTGATGCCTTGCAACAGAATGCTGCACAAAGTAGAAGTGGACTCTTCCATGAAGGGGAGAAATTTGCAGAGCTACGGGGAAAGAGCAGGGCTGTGGGACTAATTAGATAGCTCTTTCAAAGAGCCAGCACAGGCACGATGGGCAAAATGGCCTCCTTCTGTGTTGTATCATTCTATACTCTCAGACATGGTATGACAGCTTCTAGACAGGCTTTCCAATGCCTCATGGAATTGTAAGTTGCAGAAAGCAGTTTTCATTTGAAGGCTGGCCCTTTAAAGAAGACATCTCTGTCCTCAACAACCTCTCCAGAGAAGAATTGCCTCCTGCTGCACTGTTCCTCTGAAAAGTGGAGGTAATTCACTAAATTTGGCAGGACCTCCGTGTCCCCTGCACTACCGTGCTCCCCACCTCCCCATAAATATCGCGGCATATACCTCTATGCTATGAAGTCAGCACAGTCGACCACTCTGGAGAAAACCTTTTCCAGGAATTTACACCGTATAGGCCACTTAATAAGAATAAGTATTCTATTCTAAATTGTTTAATATTTCATGGCTGGCGTATGTTATAAATGTTACTTACCTAGAAAAAATGTCAAGTTAGCTGAAAAATCAAAATGGAGGCTCAAATCAAGTTCGTGACTTTATTTGGGTGACTTAGTTGGTTACATTCTGTGGTTGGAATTGGTAGCTTTGAAAAAAATATTAAGCAATTTGATTGCTTACTTGTTCCTCATTTGTAAACAATTTTACAACACCAAGTTATAGTCCAACAATTTTATTTTTAATCCCACAAGCTTTCGGGGGCTTTCCCCTTCCTCAGGCGGTGTGCTCCACACCGCCTGAGGAAGGGGAAAGCCCCCGAAAGCTTGTGGGATTAAAAATAAAATTGTTGGACTATAACTTGGTGTTGTAAAATTGTTTACAATTGTCAACCCCAGTCCATCACCGGCATCTCCACATCATTGTTCCTCATTGATACTGACCAAATCAAACTGCATCTTTTCAAAGAAAAGAAAAACTGCAAATGTTCAAAATCTGAAATGAAATCAGAAAATGCCGGAAATACACAAGTTAGTCATCATCTGTAGATGTTTTGGGTGTGTACCCAGTACTGATGAAAGGTACACACTTGAATTGTCATAATCTTACTTGCTGTGTATTTGCAGCAGTATCTGCTTTTAATTCATTCCCATTTTGTATATGAGATGTTTGATCAGTAACTTAGCAGATAAGTGCTTATTTCAACTAATAAGTAACTTTGCCCTATTAGATGTGTGACATTTTGATGCACAACATCCTGAGATGTGGCACCTCTGTGCCACGCTTTCAGATATAATGCATTTGAAAGGGATGATGCAAGACTTTCAATTACATAGATATGTATACACTTACATCAATTTTCCCCAAAAAGGTCAGCTCCTTTCTGCACTCTTCTACAGAAATAAAGTTGGGAGCTCATCCTGGCCCACTTCATTCATATATTTATTTCAGAAATCTCTGATGAAAGAAATAAAGTAAAACTGTATGAGCTGCCAATTGCAGCAGCACTTCTTCCGTTAGCACAACACAGAACAGGAGGGAGCACAGGCTCCTGTCCACCTCTGTGGTGCTTCCAGACTCCAGCCCTCTTGTCAAGTGAGGCCAGACCCAGTTTCTGTCCCTCACCCGACCTGAGTTCTCCCAGACCCCCTTTCCTGAGTGTTGAAAGGCTGCAGCCCTCTATCTCACGTGGTCCCTGCTACTCTGGTTCTAAGTGCTAGCGGATCCCATCTCCCTGTGCCCCAACTGGTGCCAGGTCCCAGACTAGTTCCTCCCTCCCAGGGTCCCCCTGCCTCCGAAACACATGACAACTCCAGACTTCAGACGCACACTGCCCACATTCCCTCCTGTTTTAACCCCAACCTGAAAACCCCAGTTTCTCTTTCACATGTCCATGGTTCACCAGCTTACACATAGCCTGCTCCCACCCGAATCAAGTACTCATCTCTGATCCATTACATGGTGGATGCCAACATGCTGCATACCTGGGCTTTAAAAAATGTAAGACTTAAAAATTGAGTTTGTTGGCTCTCAAGCACATTCCTTAACCAGAAACAAAGAGTCAGACAGACATCACAATGATAAAAGTATATGACAGCCAAAGAAAAAATGATAGGGACAGCCAAAGAAAAGGGAAAAAAAGAGAAAAAGAGAAAAACAGAGTGAGAGAGAGAAGAGAAATTTCAATGATGTAGTGCATTATCACTCTGAAAACACTCAATGCATTTCAGAACACACAAGTTCATCTGGAAGATCAATAACTCTTATGTAAGTAAACGCAGCATTCATTCTGAGCCAGCAATTCTCACAAACAGTTGTGAGTTGAACAGCATAAATGGTTGTTTTTTAGGATCATTGGTTGAGGAGGAATATTGGTCTGAACACCCTGACTCTTCCTCAAATGTCCTTCTGAATCAATAGAACAGGCTGATGAAAGCTTGATTTAATGTCTCAGCTGAAGGACATACCTTTGACAATGCAGCACTCCCTTAGTACTGCACTGGGCTACTAGCTTAACTTATGAAAAAGAACAATACTATGGGATAATTATATTATAGAATAATGCATTGCTCGTTGCATAGTATAATGTCCTATTGTTATAAAATAGTATATCATCTGCATCACCTTGAGCAATACCACGTTAGATCACAAGGGTATAAAAAAAAATTGGCCAAGTCTATGTCCTAATCAGAATTATTAAATGTATGGAGACTGCTTTAATACTTTGTTATCTTTAAACTTTCTCAGAAGGAAATGACCATTAAAGTAAATTATGGCAGAAGGGTCTAGACAGAGGAGATAGAGAGAAAGTGTTCCCATTGGCGGAAGGGTCAAGGACCAGAGGACATAGATTTAAGGTGATTGGCAAAAGAACCAAAGGTGACATGAGGAAAAGCTTTTTTACACAGCAAATGGTCAGGATCTGGAATGCACTGCCCGAGGGGGCGGTGGAGGCAGATTCAGTCATGGCCGTCTAAAGGGAGCTGGATAAGTACTGAAAGGAAAAGATTTTCAGGGCTACGGGGAAAGGACGGGGAAGTGGGACTAGCTGGATTGCTCTTGCATAGACCCGGCGTGGACCCGATGGGCTGAATGGCCTCCTTCCGTGCTGTAACATTTCTATGAATCTATGATTAGTCCAAATTGCAAAATATTACATCAGGGAATCAGAGTCAGGAGGAGACTTTGGGGCTGATTCTATCATCTAAGCAGGAAGCAATGCTTGTCGGAAGCTTATCACAGGAAATCACAGGTCCTCAGCCCATGGATTCCTGACTGCACTCCCTGCAGAGTCAAGGGGGGTAATTTTAACCCCTAAGAATGGGTGGGTTGGGGGCAGGTGGGCAGTAAAAATTGTTTGTTTTTGGAGCGGGACCGCATCCCGGCTCCAGCGTGCCCACTTGCGGGTTTAACCCAGGCGCGTTTGGAAGCACGTGCAACAGAAACCAGGAAGTTCCGCCTTCACTTAAAGCCGGCGGGCTGATTTCTAAAGGGCCAATTTAGGTAGTTAAAACACTTCAGGTAGTTTACTTTGTAGATTCTGCAACAGAAACAGATTTAACTACTCCTGAACGTGACTCTCAGGGATTCAGAAACACGCCATTAAAACAGAGGCAAGCTGCAGCTGAAACTCATTTGGCCCTTTAAACCAGTGATTGACACAGCTCAACAAAAGGTGAGGTATTACAGTTGGGCACACAGTTCTCTCAAGACAAATGTTTGGCTCAGAGTTCTTTACATTTAGACTGAGATTTCTTGTGTTCAGACAAATTTACCTACATTTTGGAGCCCAAGATCAGGATGGGGGTAGCAATGGATGTATTCCACAGTACATCTGAGGAGGAGGCACATCAACATCTGCAACAGGCATGTTGTGCAGTTCTGGGATCTGCAAGTGCACAAGGCAGAGGTGCGCAACAAGGACCTGGAGAAGAGCAGAGAGGAGACTAACAGAAGGGCTGAGGTCGCAGGAGGCACTTCCCATGTAAGAGGGTGTACAGAGGCTGCGCTTCCTGGACCTCTGTGAGGAGCAGAGCCTATGCAGGCTGAGATTGAGTCAGCAGGTGGTGGCCAAGCATTGCCCATTGCAGTTAAAGTCACCACTGCCCTCAATTTCTTTGCCTCTGGATCCTTCCAGGGTGCCACCGGTGACATCTCCAGGGTCTTTCAGTTGTCTGCACATAATTGTATATGACAGGCTTGTTTGCAAGGACATCCGACTACATCAACTTCCCCCATGACATCAGCCAGACTGAGAGGGCACTGGGTTTCAACTCTCTGGCTGGCTTCTCACGGATGCTGGGCGCAATTGATTGCACACACGTGGCAATCCGAAGTCTTCCACGTGAGCGAGGACTGTTCATAAACCGAAAGGGATAGTACTCCATTAATGCACAGTTGGTGTGTGACCACCGGAAGAGATTTCTGCAGGTGTGTGCCAGACTCCCTGGTAGCTGTCATGATTCATTCACTTTGCGTGAGTCCAACATCCTGGGTCTCTTCCACAGAGAAGACAGGCTTAAGGGCTGGCTCCTTGGAGACAAGGGATAGCCCTTGCAGACGTGCCTCGACACCTGCGAGAAACCCCACCAACGAGGTACAGCAGCGGTATAACCAGAGCCACATGACCACCAGGTGTATCATTCAGCAAGCCATAGGAATGTTGACGATGCACTTCAGGTGCCTGGATATATCTGGGGGAGCCCTTCAGTATTCGCCAGCGAGTGTGTGCAGAATAATAGTCGTGTGCTGCGTCCTGCACAACACAGCGCAGCAGAGAGGGTTACAGGTGGAGGAGGTTGAATGCGCTAATGATGCATCCTCATCTGGCGGCAACATTGAAGAAGAGGAACAGGATGAGGAGGAAATGAAGATGGGGAACCCATCGCCAGAGCAGTGGCACGCATTGCTGCCTGTGATTCCCTCATCTCGAACAGGTTCTCATAATAAGATGTGCAAATTGAAGACTTTGAACAGCCACCACCACCACCACCAACACCCCCCTCCTTTTGTACGAAATAGTCCTTCAACCAAGCATACACCCATTGCACGCACGCCCAATGAGTGACATAACATCTTGGCATTAATGATGAAGCACATGAAAAGGCAAATTCACAAAAGGGACTCAGTAATGGCCGAGATGTGGCAGTCATGGTGATAATTATTAAATTTAATGTGCCATAACAAAAAATATACAAATTAACATGACAGCTCATCAAACACCCTGTGCATACCCTTAGTGCATCCCCTGTGGCTTCAGCAGATGTAGTGGCAGGTTGCTCAGATCTCTGCTCTGACTGCTGAGGTGCTCTCGGCCTACGACCTCTGGGTTTTGGAGCCAAAGAAGGCTCCGTCAAAGACTAGTACACCTGCAGCTGTGCAGGGGCAGACTCGGCCATCAGGAGAGGAAGCAGCTTTGCGGGTACTGGTCGAGGAAGGGGCAACGGGTGAGATGTGGGAGCGCTTGAGTGGAGTCCCCACTTCCATGTCCCCTTTCGCCATCATCCCTCTCCCGGGCCAGCACAACAGCACTCCCACCTGCTGGCCAGCAGGCTGGTGAGCAAATGTGCCGCATTCTAAGGCCATGGCTAAAGTATCTGTCTGCCTTTTTAAGGCAGCAGACATGTTGGCATTCAGAGTCAGCATGGCGTTGTCATGGCCTGCATGGACTCATTTGAGAGCCATGCTTAAAGCTCAATGGAGGCTACCAATCTTTCCATCGCAGACATTCCCACACTTACCTGCGCCATCAATCCACTAGCGATGGAGCTGGACTCCTCCATCATTTTCCAGTACCTCGCAAAGGTGCAGATGTCCCGCTATCATTCTCAACGATGGCCTCCGGGGTTTAGCATCGGTGTCCAGCTGAGCTGAGCTTGGAGAGGAGTGTGCCCCTCTCCACAGCTGCCCCAGCCATCAGTGTTTGCTCATGCACACTTGAGTGGTGAATCACCAGGTGATAATCCAACTAACTGTCTAACATGACCCACTGAAGTGCCAGTAACTACGCTGGCAAATAGCCGATATTAATTATTCATCAGAAAACTGACAATCTTTCCTCTGACCGTTCTGAGGATTGGAACGGTTCAAATGATTGATAAAATCAATTCATCATGTGTGTGAAAGATGTTAAAGTTCTGTCAAACAGCCATCTGCTGGTTGTCAGTCTCTCCATCTCCGACAGACAGGCATGCAATGGTGCGATTTATCTCCATGGCCTCCTTCACCGCATCTGTCAGCTAGAGTGACTGAAGGTGACATATTCACCTGATGGATGCATTGCTTTGGATGGGGCTGACAATGAAACAGATGCATGAGGTTGACTATCAGACAGATGCATCACATTGCATCAGGATTTGGGTGAGTGGCAGTGGTGGTAAATAAATGGGGAGGTGAGGAAGTGCATAGAAAGTGAAGGTTAGTTTATGCTGAAACTTAAGTGGGTTTGAGGAGTGATGTGATGGAGTAGGCTTGCCAAGACAGAATGAAAGGTGGGGGGTGTTGCATTTCACAGGATGTGGGTGAATCATAGGAACAGCAGTAGGCCATTTAGCCCCTCGAGCCTATTCCGCCATTCAAGGAGATCATAGCTGATCTGTGACCTAACTCCATATACCCACCTTAGCCCTATATCCCATAATACCTTTGGTTAACAAAAATCTATCAATCTCAGATTTAAAATTAACAATTGAGCTAGCATCAACTGCCGTTTGCGGAAGAGTGTTCCAAACTTCTACCACTATTGGCATGTATAAGTGTTTCCTAACTTCACTCCTGAAAGTCCCGGCTCTAATTTTTGGGCTAGGTCCCCTAGTCCTAGACTCCGCAACCAGCGGAAATAGTTTCTCAGCAAATGTACTCACTTTTCCTGATCTGGTTAGGTCAGTGAACCGCTTTCTGCACTGCAGCCAATACCTGGGCACCATGCTCCTGCTGCTCACCTCTCCTGCCACCTCCAGCCATGCCTTCTTGGTGACAGAACCGGGTTTCTTCCTCCCATTTCTTGGGTAAATTGCCTCCCTCCTGCTTCTCACTGCACCAGCAGTACTTCTAGTGAAGCATCAGTAAATCTAGGTGCTGCCTTTGCTCTCCTGGACTCCATTTCTCCTTCAAAATCCCTTCTTGGACTGGCCGTTTAAATAGCCGTGGGTGGGGGTGGGGAGGTGAAGGGAAGTTAATATCGAGATCAATGTTTCAGGTACGGAATGCTTCCTCATTACTGTTCCGAAGGATTCCATACCCAAAATGTCAACAGATGCTGCCTGACTTGCTGAGCATTTTCTGTTTTTGTTTCAGATTTCCAGCATCTGCAGTATTTTGCTTTTTATTCATATTCAGAAATAGGCCTGGTCATTAATGTTATCTCATGAATGTCAGGCCAAAAGAAAGGTATTCCATGTCATTTTAGCCAAACAGTATATAAAATCAATTATCAAAGCTTCATTTAAGTTGTTCCATTAACTTTGAGCAGGTGGTGCACAAGCTGTACATTTTAGATACCAGTTGATTCATAGAAATCTCATATTGGCATTATTGAGGAAGACTCCAGCCAAGATGACTTCAGTACTGAGGGAATGCTGCATTGTCAGAGATGCAGTCTTTCAGATGAGGTGGTTAAACTGAGGCCCCATCTACATGTTCCGGTGGATATGAAAGACCCCATGGCACTATTCGAAGAAGAGCAGGACGTTCTCTCAATGTCTTTGGCCAACATTTTTCCTTGAACCATAACAACCAAAACAGATCAACTGATCATTCATATCATTGCTGTGTGAGAGACTTTGCTATATGCGAAATGGCTGCCATGTTTATCCATATAACGTATGCACTTCAAAATGAATTCATGAATGTGAAGCACCTGAGTGACATGATAAGGCACCATTCAATGCAAGCTAAATCTTTGTTTCCTGAAACACACAAAGGATATGATTATGATGTCCCTGTTTTGGGCAGGAGAGTTGCGAGAAGAGATAAACAAAACGTGCATGACAAAAGAACCAGGAGGAAGAGAAGGTTTTTTTTTAAAAATGCAGCGAGTTGTTATGACCTAAAAGGGTGGTGGAAGCAGATTCAATTGTAATTTTCAAAAGGGAATTGGATAGATACTTGAAAAGTAAAAATTTGCAGGGCAACGGGGAAAGAGCAGGGGAGTGGGACTATTTGGATAACTCAAAGAGCCGGCATAGGCATGATGGGCCAAATGGCCTCTTTCTGTGCTGTATGATTCCATGATTCATTACAATCTAGCACACTAAAAGTTTAGTGAGGTGTTAGTCAATCCATTCTTTTCAGGAGAGAGTTGGGAGAGTCGGGAAAGTAACTCAAAAACAATTTTTTTAAATTTTAAACGTGTGTATTATACATTTAATTCTCTGGAATGTACATTAAAATACATTTTCCCATTTATTGTGCTACAGTTGCTGTGCTGTATTTCTAACCCAGCTGGTCCAAATCAGCTGACATGACAGACTAGATAGTGAGCCCATCATCCCCATCACTGTTCTATAGGTAGTCTATGAAATGGGGTCAGGCTGCAGGTGGGTGAGAATGTACAGCTGCAGTTTGCTCAGCCCACCCATTTTTACAAAAGCGATCTCAACAGGGTATGAGGCGTGCTACTCTGCTGGAAATTAATTATTTAAATAAGAAAAGGTTGCATTTTTAAAAAATTTAACTAGCAGGCTGCTGACAGTAGAATGGGAACATTAGCAATTCTACCACCAACTGGTCCCTTAAGCTCTTCTTGTTACAGAGGAACATACATATATAGGGTGTTATAAAAAGGGGTTCTGCTACTACCATTGAGCACAGAAGAGAAGGCAGAGTGATTTATCAGCATTATCTGAAGATGTTAAACACAGTACAACACAATATCTATAATGAGTGCTTACCAATTTGCAGATCTCTGCACGAGAATTCAATAACAAATTCCTGAACAGCTGGCAGCCATGACCAAATTACTAGATTCCAACTGTATCAGATGACGAATAGTGGCATTACATAAATATATTTTACAGGTACAAAAAAATAATTAAAAAGGCTAATGGAATGTTGGCCTTTATCTCAAGGGGGCTGGAATACAAAGGGGTGGAAGTTATGTTATAGCTATATAAAGCTCTCATAAGAACATAAGAACATAAGAAATAGGAGCAGGAGTAGGCCAATCAGCCCCTCGAGCCTGCTCCGCCATTCAATAAGATCATGGCTGATCTGATCCTAACCTCAAATCTAAATTCATGTCCAATTTCCTGCCCGCTCCCCGTAACCCCTAATTCCCTTTACTTCGAGGAAACTGTCTATTTCTGTTTTAAATTTATTTAATGATGTAGCTTCCACAGCTTCCTGGGGCAGCAAATTCCACAGACTCCATTTAGGAGTACTGTGTTCAGGTGTGGGCACCGCAACATAGGGTGGATAAATTGCCTTTGGAGGGGGGTGCAGCGCAGATGCACCAGAAATGATTACCGGTACTGAAAGGGTTAAATCTTCCAAACATCCGTAGATACAGGGGTGGTGTCAAAGGACTGGAGAATTGCAAATGTTACACCCTTGTTGAAAAAAGGGTTTAAGGATAAACCCAGCAACTATAGGCCAGTCAGCTTAACCTCAGCGGTGGGGAAACTTCTGGAAACGATAATCCAGGACAGAATTAACAGTCACATGGACGAGTGTGGATTGATTAGGGAAAGCCACTACGGATTTGTTAAAGGCAAATCGTGTTTAACTAACTTGATAGAGTTTTTTGATGAGGCAACAGAGAGGGTAGATGAGGGCAATGCAGTTGATGTGGTGTACATGGACTTTCAAAAGGCGTTTGATAAAGTGCAGAATGGTAGGCTTATCAAGATTGCAGCCCATGGAATAAAGGAGGCAGCAGCAACATAGATACAGAATTGGTTAGGGGACAGGAAACAATGTGTAGTGGTGAATGGTTGTTTTTTGGACCGGAGGGAGGTGTACAGGGGTGTTCCCCAGTGTGCTGGAACCACTGCATTTCTTGATATATATTAATGACTTGGACTTGGGTGTACAGGGCACAATTTCAAAATTTGCAGATGTCACAAAACTTGGAAGGGTAGTAAACAGTGAGGAGAATAGCGATAGACTTCAAGAGGATATAGACAGGCTGGTGGAATGGGCAGACACACAGCAGATGAAATTTAACGCCTGACTTATCGGAGTCACAAACTGTAGAAATACAGGGGCCTGTCAGTGCGAACTGCACGGTGTGCGGACTACACAGTGTGAGCTGCTGAGAGTTTGGTACGTGTGGGAGTTTGGTGAAGTGGAGGAAGGAGGTGCTGCTTTGCCTTGCTTTTCCGAACTTTTTCCACAGTGCGGCAGTGGACCCGAGAGTAGAAGACTGAGATTGGGGAATAAAAGCAGCAGCAGACCTGCAAAAAGAGACAACTACTGTGCGACGTCACAGGTGAGGCAGCAAAGTCTGAGAGGTGAGCAGAGTATAAAAGGGGAGACCTAGAGCGGGAAGAAAGTCTGAGAGTCTAAGGCAAGTCATGGCAGCAAAGCTCGCACCCGTGATATGCTCCTCCTGCACTATGTGGGACGTCATGGACACTACCAGTGTCCCTGGCAACCATGTGTGCAGGAAGTGTGTCCAGCTGCAGCTACTGGCTAACCGTCTTTCGGAGCTGGAGCTGCGGGTGGATTCACTGTGGAGCATCTGCAATGCTGAGACTATCGTGGATAGCACGTTCAGAGAGGTGGTCACACCGCAGGTAAAGAATACGCAGGCAGAAAGGAAATGGGTGACCGCCAGGCAGAGTAAAAGGACTAGGCAGGTAGAGCAGGAGTCCCCTGGGGCCATCTCCCTCTCAAACAGATATTCTGCTTTAGATACTGTTGGGGGAGATGGCTTATCAGGGGAAAGCAGCAAGAGCCAGGTTCGGGGCACCACGGGTGGCTCTGCTGCACAGGAGGGGAGGAAGAAGAGTGGCAGGGCTATAGTGATAGGGGATTCGATTGTAAGGGGAACAGATAGGCGTTTCTGCGGCCGCAAACGTGACTCCAGGATGGTATGTTGCCTCCCTGGTGCTAGGGTCAAGGACGTCACGGAGCGGCTGCAGGGCATTCTGGAGGGGAAGGGTGAACAGCCAGTAGTCGTGGTCCATATTGGTACCAACGGCATAGGTAAAAAAAAGGGATGGGGGTCCTGCAAGGTGAATTTAAGGAGTTAGGAGATAAATTAAAAAGCAGGACTTCAAAAGGTAGTGATCTCAGGATTACTACCGGTGCCACGTGCTAGTGAGTATAGGAACAGGAGAATAGACAGGATGAATGCGTGGCTGCAGGGATGGTGCAGGAGGGAAGGATTTAGATTCCTGGGACATTGGGACCAGTTCTGGGGAAGGTGGGACCTGTACAAGCGTGACGGGTTACACCCAAGCAGGACCGGGACCAATGTTCTCGCAGGGGTGTTTGCTAGTGCTGTTGGGGAAGGTTTAAATTAGAGTGGCAGGGGGATGGGAACCTGAGCGGGGAGTCAGAAGGGAATAAAGTTGAGAGCAGCGAGAGAGGGGAAGACCCAGGGGAAATCTACAATACAAATAGTACAAACAGTTGTTCAAGAACAAGTGAAAGGGAAAAGCGTAGAGCAGCGCAAAGAAAGTGTACTTTAGGCACGACAGATAAAATGAAAACTAGAAGGCGTAAGGCGATTAACCCAGCATCAAAGCTGTGGCAGGGGGTTGGGAACCTGAGCAGGGAGACAGAGGAAAGCGTGTCAGGAAGGGACAGAAGGTATGGAGTAAAAGGTAAAGTGTTAAAAAAGGAAAAAGCAGGAACAAAGCGTCACAAAACATATTTGAAAGTTCTTTATCTGAATGCACGTAGCATTCGTAACAAAATGGACGAGTTAACGGCACAAATAACTACGTATGGGTATGATCTTGTGGCCATTACAGAACCATGGCTGCAGGGTGACAACAACTGGGAATTAAATATGCCAGGGTATTTAACAATCAGGAAGGACAGGCAGGAAGGAAGGGGAGGTGGGGTGGCTATGTTAATAAGGGAAGGAATCACTGTAATACAGAGAAAAGATATTGGGACAAAGGATCAGGATAATGAAACAGTTTGGGTGGAGATAAGGAATAATAAGGGGGAAAAAACAATGGTGGGCGTAGTATATAGGCCTCCTAATAGTTGCAACTCTGCTGGAAGAAGTATTAATCAGGAAATAGTCGGGGCATGTAATAAGGGAACAGCTATAATTATGGGGGATTTTAACTATCATATTAACTGGACAAATCAAATTGGGCAGGGCAGCCTTGAGGAAGAGTTTATTGAGTGTATTAGGGATGGATTTCTTGAGCAGTATGTAACTGATCCTACAAGGGGGCAGGCAACCTTAGACCTGGTCCTGTGTAATGAGGCAGGATTAATTAATAATGTCCGAGTTAAAGATCCCCTTGGAATGAGTGACCATAACATGGTTACATTCCATATCCAATTCGAGGGTGAGAAGGTTGGTTCTCAAACAAGCGTATTGAGCTTGAATAAAGGAGACTATGATGGTATGAGGGCGGAATTGATTAAAGTGGACTGGGAAAATAGATTAAAGGGTAAGATGGTACATGAGCAGTGGTGTTCATTTAAGGAGTTATTTTACAACTTTCAAAACAAATATATTCCACTGAGGAAAAAAGGGTGTAAAAGAAATGACAGCCATCCGTGGCTAAGTAAAGAAATTAAGGATAGTATCCGACTAAAAAAAAGGACATATAAGGTAGCCAAACTTAGTGGGAGGATAGAAGATTGGGAAGTCTTCAAAAGACAGCAAAAAGTAACAAAAGGATTGATTAAGAAAGGGAAGATAGATTATGAAAATAAATTAGCAAAAAATATAAAAACAGATAGCAAGAGTTTCTACAGTTATATAAAAAGAAAAAGGGTGGCTAAGGCAAACGTAGGTCTCTTGGAGGATGAGACCGGGAAATTAATGATGGGAAACATGGAGATGGCAAAAATGCTGAACAAATATTTTGTTTCAGTCTTTACGGTAGAGGACACTAAGAATATCCCAACACTGGACAAACAGGGGGCTCTAGGGGGGGGAGGAGCTAAATACGATTAAAATCACTAAGGAATTGGTACTCAGTAAATTAAGGGGACTCAAGGCGGACAAATCCCCTAGACCTGATGGCTTACATCCGAGGGTCTTGAGGGAAGTGGCAGTAGGGATTGTGGATGCTTTGGTAATAATTTTCCAAAATTCTCTGGACTCGGCAAAGGTCCTGGCAAATTGGAAAACTGCTAATGTAACACCCTTATTTAAAAAGGGTAGTAGGCAGAAGGCTGGAAATTATAGACCAGTTAGCCTAACATCTGTGGTGGGTAAAATTCTGGAGTCTATTATTAAGGAGACAGTAGCGGAACATTTGGATAAACATAATTTAATAGGACAAAGTCAGCATGGCTTTACGAAGGGGAAGTCATGTCTGACAAATTTGCTTGAGTTCTTTGAGGATATAACGTACAGGGTGGATAAAGGGGAACCAGTGGACGTAGTGTATTTAGACTTCCAGAAGGCATTCGACAAGGTGCCACATAAAAGATTATTGCTCAAGATAAAGAATCACTGGATTGGGGGCAATATTCTGGCATGGGTGGAGGATTGGTTATCTAACAGGAAGCAGAGAGTTGGGATAAATGGTACATTCTCGGACTGGCAACCAGTAGCCAGTGGTGTTCCGCAGGGGTCGGTGCTGGGTCCCCAACTCTTTACAATCTATATTAACGATTTGGAGGAGGGGACCGAGTGTAACATATCAAAGTTTGCAGATGATACAAAGATGGGAGGGAAAGTAGAGAGTGAGGAGGACATAAAAAACCTACAAGGGGATATAGACAGGCTGGGTGAGTGGGCAGAGATTTGGCAGATGCAATACAATGTTGGAAAATGTGAGGTTATGCACTTTGGCAGGAAAAATCGGAGAGCAAGTTATTATCTTATTGGCGAGAAACTGGAAAATACTGCAGTACAAAGGGATCTGGGGGTCCTAGTGCAAGAAAATCAAAAGGTTAGTATGCAGGTGCAGCAGGTGATCAAGAAGGCCAACGGAATGTTGGCTTTTATTGCTCGGGGGATAGAATATAAAAACAGGGAGGTATTGCTGCAGTTATATAAGGTATTGGTGAGACCGCACCTGGAATACTGCATACAGTTTTGGTGTCCATACTTAAGAAAAGACATACTTGCTCTCGAGGCAGTACAAAGAAGGTTCACTCGGTTAATCCCGGGGATGAGGGGGCGGACATATGAGGAGAGGTTGAGTAGATTGGGACTCTACTCATTGGA
>NW_027138610.1:0-7500 GCF_035084215.1 Heptranchias perlo
TGCCGTTTCTCATCTTTTGGTTCATCAGTTCCCCTCTTTTAATAATTTTTTGGCTGCTTTCGTTTGATCATTTCCCTGCCTTCTGGGTAACTTTTCCACCTTAGGACTTCATCGCCGCACATTGTTTTCGACTTCTGGTTGATCATTTCACCCCTTTTAATCATTTTTGTAACTTTGGTTAACCATTTCACCCAGCTTCTGTTAAACCATTTCCCCTTTGGGACTTAGTCTGTGAGCATTCTTTTGGGATTCTGGTTAACCATTTGCCAATTTTTAAAAATGTTGCCACTTTTGTTTAATGCTTTCTGGTCAACCTTTCCCTCTTTCAGACTTCACCGCGGCACATTGCTTCAGCCTCCTGGTTAATCATTTCACCCCTTTTAATCATTTTTGCAACTTTTGGTTAACCATTTCCCCCAGCTTCTGGTTAACCATTTCCCCTTTGGGACTTGGTCTCTGAGCATTCTTTGGGATTCTGGTTAACCATTTGCCACTTTTTAAAAAATGTTGCCGCTTTTGTTTAATGCTTTCCCTGCTTTCTGGTCAACCTTTTCCCCTTTAGGACTTCACCGCGGCACATTGCTTTAGCCTCCTGGTTAATCATTTCACCCCTTTTAATCATTTTTGCAACTTTTGGTTAACCATTTCCCCCAGCTTCTGGTTAACCATTTCCCCTTTGGGACTTAGTCTCTGAGCATTCTTTTGGGATTCTGGTTAACCATTTGCCAATTATTTTAAAATGTTGCCACTTTTGTTTAATGCTTTCTGGTCAACCTTTCCCTCTTTCAGACTTCACCGCGGCACATTGCTTTAGCCTCCTGGTTAATCATTTCACCCCTTTTAATCATTTTTGCAACTTTTGGTTAACCATTTCCCCCAGCTTCTGGTTAACCATTTCCCTTTGGGACTTAGTCTCTGAGCATTCTTTTGGGATTCTGGTTAATCATTTGCCACTTTTTTAAAAATGTTGCCGCTTTTGTTTAATGCTTTCCCTGCTTTGTGGTCAACCTTTTCCCCTTTAGGACTTCACCCGCGGCACATTGCTTCAGCCTCCTGGTTAATCATTTCACCCCTTTTAATCATTTTTGCAACTTTTGGTTAACCATTTCCCCTGCTTCTGGTTAACCATTTCCCCTTTGGGACTTAGTCTCTGAGCATTCTTTTGGATTCTGGTTAATCATTTGCCAATTTTTAAAAAATGTTGCCGCTTTTGTTTAATGCTTTCCCTGCTTTGTGGTCAACCTTTTCCCCTTTAGGACTTCACCGCGGCACATTGCTTCAGCCTCCTGGTTAATCATTTCACCCCTTTTAATCATTTTTGCAACTTTTGGTTAACCATTTCCCCCAGCTTCTGGTTAACCATTTCCCCTTTGGGACTTAGTCTCTGAGCATTCTTTTGGGATTCTGGTTAACCATTTGCCACTTTTTAAAAAATGTTGCCGCTTTTGTTTAATCGTTTCCCCTGCTTTCTGGTCAACCTTTTCCCCTTTCAGACTTCATCGCCGAGCATTGTTGTCGACTTCTGGTTAATCATTTTTCCCCTTTAAATCTTTTTTTGCACTTTTGGTTAACCATTTCACCCAGCTTCTGGTTAACCATTTGCCCCATTATACTGAATTTTTCCGCTTTGTTTAATCATTTCCCTGCTTTCTTGTCAACCTTTTACCCTTTAGGACTTCACCGCGGCACATTGCTTCAGCCTCCTGGTTAATCATTTCTCCCCTTTTAATCCTTTTTCCCACTTTTGGTTCACCAGTTCACCCAGCTTCTGGTTCACCATTTCCCCTTTGGGACTTAAGTCTCTGAGCATTCTTTTGGGATTCTGGTTAACCATTTGCCACTTTTTAAAAAATGTTGCCGCTTTTGTTTAATGCTTTCCCTGCTTTCTGGTCAACCTTTTCCCCTTTAGGACTTCACCGCGGCACATTGCTTTAGCCTCCTGGTTAATCATTTCACCCCTTTTAATCCTTTTTCCCACTTTGGGTTGGACAGTTCACCCAGCTACTGGTTAACCATTTCCCCTTTGGGACTTAAGTCTCTGAGCATTCTTTTGTGATTCTGGTTCACCATTTGTCCCTTTTTCAAAGATATTGCTGCTTTTGATTAAACCTTTCCCTGCTTTGCGGTCGACCTATTCCTCTTTCAGACTTCATCGCCGCACCTTGTTTTCGACATCTGGTTCAACATTTCTCCCCTTTTAATCCTTTTTCCCACTTTTGGTTAAGCAGTTCACCCAGCTTCTGGTTCACCATTTGCCCCTTTTTACTGAATTTTTCTGCTTTTGTTTAATCATTTCCCTGCTTTGCGGTCGACCTATTCCTCTTTCAGACTTCATCGCCGCGCATTGTTTTCGACATCTGGTTAAACATTTCTCCCCTTTTAATCCTTTTTCCCACTTTTGGTTAAGCAGTTCACCCAACTTCTGGTTAACCATTTGCCCCTTCTTACTGAATTTTTCCGCTTTTGTTTAATCATTTCCCTGCTTTATGGTCAACCTTTTCCCCTTTAGGACTTTCGCCGCCGCACTTTGCTTTCGCCTTCTGGTTAATCATTTCACAACATTTTAATCCTTTTTCCCACTTTTGGTTAAACAGTTCACCCAGCTTCTGGTTAACCATTTGCCCCTTTGGGACTTAAGTCTCTGAGCATTCTTTTGGGATTCTGGTTCACCATTTGTCCCTTTTTAAAAGATATTGCTGCTTCTGTTTAATCCTTTCCCTGCTTTGCGGTCAACCTTTTCCTCTTTCAGACTTCATCGCCGCGCATTGTTTTCGACATCTGGTTCAACATTTCTCCCCTTTTAATCCTCTTTCCCACTTTTGGTTAAGCAGTTCACCCAACTTCTGGTTCACCACTTGCCCCTTTTTACTGAATTTTTCTGCTTTTGTTTAATCATTTCCCTGCTTTCCGGTCAACCTTTCCCTCTTTCAGACTTAATCGCCGCACATTGTTGTCGACTTCTGTTGATCAGTTCACCCCTTTTTTATCCTTTTTCCCACTTTGGGTTAAGCAGTTCACCCAGCTACTGGTTAACCATTTCCCCTTTGGGACTTAAGTCTCTGAGCATTCTTTTGGGATTCTGGTAAACCATTTGTCCCTTTTTAAAAAATGCTGCTGCTTTTGTTTAATGCTTGCCCTGCTTTGCGGTCGATCATTTCACCCCTTTTAATCCATTTTTGCCACTTTGGGTTAAACAGTTCACACAACTTCTGGTTCACCATTTCACATTTTGGAACTTTTATTCCCACCATTACTTTGGGCTTCTGGTTCATCATTTCACGCTGTTTTACAAATCTTTGCCGCTTCACTTTTAATCCACAAACCGGGGCTCGCTTTCGGGTGTTGGGGGGGGGGGGGGGGGGGGGGGGGGGGGGGGGGGGGGGGGGGGTAGCGGGTTTGGGCCGGGCACTCCACATCCCGGTGTGCGACCGGGTTCGTTCTGGTACCGCTCGGTGCCCCTCGTCCTGCTCTTGCCGCGGAAGCAAACCAGACGACCGTCGGTCTCACGCCCGAGGGAGAGAGGCGGAAAGCGGTTTGCAGCCTTTCGCTGTACCTCCGGCGGGCAGCGCCGCACCTCCGAGTGCTCGGTACCGTTCGCTGCGCCTCGTCCGGCCGCACGCAGCGAGCCAAACCCGGAGGAAATCGGCCTGTGCCTTCTCGAGATATGGGCCTCCGGGTGGGACGGACAAACCGGGGCCCCGAGCTCGCTTTCGGCGGCCCGGCACTCGACTTCCCGGTGTCCGAACGTGATCCTTCCGGTACCCTTCGGTGCCCCTTGCCCGACTCCAGCTCCCGTGCTGAAGCGGAGTCGGTCGGCCTGACGGCCGCCGAGTTAGCCAGCGGAAAGCGGTGCGCAGCCTTTCGCTTGCAGCTCCGGCGGGCAGCGCCGCACCTCCGGCTGCTCAGTGCCGTCCGCTGCTCCCCTTCCGGCTGCACGCAGCGAACCATACCCGGAGGAAATCGGCCTCGGCCTTCCGGAGATATGGGCCTGCGAGTGGGACCAATAAATCGGTGCACATTTCCGGCTCGGTTTCCGGCCTCGGCACTATCAGTTCACGCCGTCCGACCGACGTCGTTCTGGCACGGTTTCCGTTGCTCCTTGATCCGGTCCAGCCACGGTAATCAGCCGAAGATGGTGGGGGGGGGGACACATTGCCCGCCGAGTTAGCCGGAGGAAATCGGCCTCGGACTTCCTCAGATATCAGCCTCCGGGTGGGACAGACAAACCGGGGACCCGAGCACGCTTTCGGCGGCCCGCTGGTCGACTTCCCGGTGTGCGACCGGGTTCGTTCCGGTACCGTTCGCTGCCCCTCGTCCTGCTCTAGCCGCGGAGACAAACCGACGACCGTCGGTCTCACGCCCGCGGAGGGAGGTGGCGGAAAGTGGTTTGCAGCCTTTCGCTGTACCTCCGGCGGGCAGCGCCCGACCTCCGAGTGCTCGGTACCGTCCGCTGCGCCTGGTCCTGCCGCACACAACGAGCCATACCCGGTGGAAATCGGCCTGTGCCTTCCAGAGATATGGGCCTCCGGGTGGGACGGACAAACCGGGGCCCCGTGCTCGCTTTCGGCGGCCCGCTAGTCGACTTCCCGGTGTGCGACCGGGTTCCTTCCGGTACCGTTCGCTGCCCCTCGTCCTGCTCTAGCCGCGGAAACAAACCCGACGACCGTCGGTCTCACGCCCGCGGAGGGAGGCGGCGGAAAGTGGTTTGCAGCCTTTCGCTGTACCTCCGGCGGGCAGCGCCCGACTCCGAGTGCTCGGTACCGTCCGCTGCGCCTGGTCCGGCCGCACGCAACGAGCCATACCCGGAGGAAATCGGCCTGTGCCTTCCGGAGATATGGGCCTCCGGGTGGGACGGACAAACCGGGACCCCCGTGCTCGCTTTCGGCGGCCCGGCACTTCGACTTCCCCGGTGTGCGAACGTCATCCTTCCGGTACCCAACCGTGCCCCTTGCCCCACTCTAGCTCCGGTGCTAAAGCGGAGTCGGTCGGTCTCACGGACGCCGAGTTACCAGGCGGAAAGCGGTGCGCAGCCTTTCGCTGTCACTCCGGCGGGCTGCACCGCATCTCCGAGTGCTCGGTACCGTACGCTGCGCCGCCTCCTGCCGCACGCAACGAGCCAGACCCGGAGGAAATCGGCCTCGGCGTTCCGGAGTTATCCGCCTCCGAGTGGGCCTGACCAAGCGGGGTGAACTGGAAATCATTAACCAACGTACTTCCAGGTTTTCACCCGCAGAGGGCAGCACTCTCTTCTCCGTTTTAAACTGGGCCGACCCGGGCCTCCGTTTCGAGACCCGGCACTCGACTTCCCCGGTGTGCGACCGGGTTCGTTCCGGTACCGTTCGCTGCCCCTCGTCCTGCTCTAGCCGCGGAACCAAACCCGACGACCGTCGGTCCTCACGCCCCGCGGAGGGAGGCGGCGGAAAGTGGTTTGCAGCCTTTCGCTGTACCTCCGGCGGGCAGCGCCCGACCTCCGAGTGCTCGGTACCGTCCGCTGCGCCTGGTCCTGCCGCACACAACGAGCCATACCCGGTGGAAATCGGCCTGTGCCTTCCAGAGATATGGGCCTCCGGGTGGGACGGGACAAACCGGGGGCCCCCGTGCTCGCTTTCGGCGGCCCGCTAGTCGACTTCCCGGTGTGCGACCGGGTTCGTTCCGGTACCGTTCGCTGCCCCCTCGTCCTGCTCTAGCCGGGGAAACAAACCCGACGACCGTCGGTCTCACGCCCGCGGAGGGAGGCGGCGGAAAGTGGTTTGCAGCCTTTCGCTGTACCTCCGGCGGGCAGCGCCCGACCTCCGAGTGCTCGGTACCATCCGCTGCGCCTGGTCCGGCCGCACACAACGAGCCATACCCGGTGGAAATCGGCCTGTGCCTTCCGGAGATATGGGCCTCCGGGTGGGACGGACCAAACCGGGGCCCCGAGCGGTGGCACCCTGCTCGCTTTCGGCGGCCCGGCACTCGACTTCCCGGTGTGCGAACGTCATCGTTCCCGGTACCCTTCGGTGCCCCTTGCCCCCACTCTAGCTCCGGTGCTAAAGCGGAGTCGGTCGGTCTCACGGGACGCCGAGTTAGCAGGCGGAAAGCGGTGCGCAGCCTTTCGCTGTCACTCCGGCGGGCAGCACCGCACCTCCGAGTGCTCGGTACCGTACGCTGCGCCGCCTCCTGCCGCACGCAACGAGCCATACCCGCAGGAAATCGGCCTCGGCGTTCCGGAGTTATCCGCCTCCGAGTGGGCCTGACCAAGCGGGGTGAACTGGAAATCATTAACCAACGTACTTCCAGGTTTTCACCCGCAGAGGGCAGCACTCTCTTCTCCGTTTTAAACTGGGCCGACCCGGCTCCGTTTCGAGACCCCGGCACTCGACTTCCCGGTGTGCGACCGGGTTCGTTCCGGTACCGTTCGCTGCCCCTCGTCCTGCTCGAGCCGCGGAACCAAACCCGATGACCGTCGGTCTCACGCCCGCCGGAGGGTGGCGGCGGAAAGTGGTTTGCAGCCTTTCGCTGTACCTCCGGCGGGCAGCGCCGGACCTCCGAGTGCTCGGTACCGTCCGCTGCGCCTGGTCCGGCCGCACACAACGAGCCATACCCGGAGGAAATCGGCCTGTGCCTTCCGGAGATATGGGCCTCCGGGTGGGACGGACAAACCGGGGCCCCGAGCGGTGGCACCCTACTCGCTTTCAGCGGCCCGGCACTCGACTTCCCGGTGTGCGAACGTGATCGTTCCGGTACCCAACGGTGCCCCCTTGCCCCACTCTAGCTCCGGCGGTAAAGCGGAGTCGGTCGGTCTCACAGACGCCGAGTTACCAGGCGGAAAGCGGTGCGCAGCCTTTCGCTGTCACTCCGGCGGGCAGCGCCGCACCTCCGAGTGCTCGGTACCGTCCGCTGCGCCTGGTCCGGCCGCACACAACGAGCCATACCCGGTGGAAATCGGCCTGTGCCTTCCGGAGATATGGGCCTCCGGGTGGGACGGACAAACCGGGGCCCCGAGCTCGCTTTCGGCGGCCCGCTAGTCGACTTCCCGGTGTGCGAACGTCATCCTTCCGGTACTCAACCGTGCCCCTTGCCCCACTCTAGCTCCGGCGGTAAAGCGGAGTCGGTCGGTCTCACGGACGCCGAGTTAGCAGGCGGAAAGCGGTGCGCAGCCTTTCGCTGTCACTCCGGCGGGCAGCATCGCACCTCCCAGTGCTCGGTACCGTCCGCTGCGCCTGGTCCGGCCGCACACAACGAGCCATACCCGGAGGAAATCGGCCTGTGCCTTCCGGAGATATGGGCCTCCGGGTGGGACGGACAAACCGGGGCCCCGAGCGGTGGCACCCTGCTCGCTTTCAGCGGCCCGTCACTCGACTTCCCGGTATGCGAACGTGATCGTTCCGGTACCCTTCGGTGCCCCTTGCCCCACTCTAGCTCCGGTGCTAAAGCGGAGTCGGTCGGTCTCACGGACGCCGAGTTACCAGGCGGAAAGCGGTGCGCAGCCTTTCGCTGTCACTCCGGCGGGCAGCACCG
>NW_027138610.1:20000-27500 GCF_035084215.1 Heptranchias perlo
GTCTGGTAAACAGGCTAAGTCTCGACATGCCACCTCTTACTATCCTGCAGGTACCCCGCCAATCCCCCCGGAACCGGCTGGCAATTGGCGAATCAGCGGGACGAATTTGAATTCGTGACCGACTTTCTGACACCGAATCGCCGCAAACGCGTTTCGATTTTTCGGCTTCGGTACCTCCCATCAGACTTTGACTGGCCATATCTCCGGACTCACGTGTCGCAGCCGGGACCTTCAGGCACCGTTCGACGCGTCTACCCCTGCCCCGTCGAATGGCGCCCCTCGCGGTGTGGTCCGATTTCCGCATTTTGGTCAGATTTGCCTCCAAAATTTTCAGATTGAGTTGACGAATGCCCCCTACGGGGTAACCTCTTGCCCTTTCGGACCTGGTCCCTGTGACTTAATTTCCGCCTTTTGCTCAATCGTTTCCCCATTTATAATTAATTTTAAAAATCTGGTTACTCAGTTCTGGTTTACCAGTTCCCTCTTCGGACTTAGTTTTTGGTTAATCATTTCCGGTTCACCAGTTCCCGTTTTGGACTTAGTCTCTGCGGGCCGTTTCTCATCTTTTGGTTCATCAGTTCCCCTCTTTTAATAATTTTTTGGCTGCTTTCGTTTGATCATTTCCCTGCCTTCTGGGTAACTTTTCCACCTTAGGACTTCATCGCCGCACATTGTTTTCGACTTCTGGTTGATCATTTCACCCCTTTTAATCATTTTTGTAACTTTTGGTTAACCATTTCACCCAGCTTCTGGTTAACCATTTCCCCTTTGGGACTTAGTCTGTGAGCATTCTTTTGGGATTCTGGTTAACCATTTGCCAATTTTTAAAAAATGTTGCCACTTTTGTTTAATGCTTTCTGGTCAACCTTTCCCTCTTTCAGACTTCACCGCGGCACATTGCTTCAGCCTCCTGGTTAATCATTTCACCCCTTTTAATCATTTTTGCAACTTTTGGTTAACCATTTCCCCCAGCTTCTGGTTAACCATTTCCCCTTTGGGACTTGGTCTCTGAGCATTCTTTTGGGATTCTGGTTAATCATTTGCCAATTTTTAAAAAATGTTGCCACTTTTGTTTAATGCTTTCTGGTCAACCTTTCCCTCTTTCAGACTTCACCGCGGCACATTGCTTCAGCCTCCTGGTTAATCATTTCACCCCTTTTAATCATTTTTGCAACTTTTGGTTAACCATTTCCCCCAGCTTCTGGTTAACCATTTCCCCTTTGGGACTTGGTCTCTGAGCATTCTTTTGGGATTCTGGTTAATCATTTGCCACTTTTTTAAAAATGTTGCCACTTTTGTTTAATGCTTTCTGGTCAACCTTTCCCTCTTTCAGACTTCACCGCGGCACATTGCTTCAGCCTCCTGGTTAATCATTTCACCCCTTTTAATCATTTTTGCAACTTTTGGTTAACCATTTCCCCCAGCTTCTGGTTAACCATTTCCCCTTTGGGACTTAGTCTCTGAGCATTCTTTTGGGATTCTGGTTAATCATTTGCCAATTTTTTAAAAATGTTGCCACTTTTGTTTAATGCTTTCTGGTCAACCTTTCCCTCTTTCAGACTTCACCGCGGCACATTGCTTTAGCCTCCTGGTTAATCATTTCACCCCTTTTAATCATTTTTGCAACTTTTGGTTAACCATTTCCCCCAGCTTCTGGTTAACCATTTCCCCTTTGGGACTTAGTCTCTGAGCATTCTTTTGGGATTCTGGTTAATCATTTGCCACTTTTTTAAAAATGTTGCCGCTTTTGTTTAATGCTTTCCCTGCTTTGTGGTCAACCTTTTCCCCTTTAGGACTTCACCGCGGCACATTGCTTCAGCCTCCTGGTTAATCATTTCACCCCTTTTAATCATTTTTGCAACTTTTGGTTAACCATTTCCCCCAGCTTCTGGTTAACCATTTCCCCTTTGGGACTTGGTCTCTGAGCATTCTTTTGGGATTCTGGTTAATCATTTGCCACTTTTTAAAAAATGTTGCCGCTTTTGTTTAATGCTTTCCCTGCTTTCTGGTCAACCTTTTCCCCTTTAGGACTTCACCGCAGCACATTGCTTTAGCCTCCTGGTTAATCATTTCACCCCTTTTAATCATTTTTGCAACTTTTGGTTAACCATTTCCCCCAGCTTCTGGTTAACCATTTCCCCTTTGGGACTTAGTCTCTGAGCATTCTTTTGGGATTCTGGTTAACCATTTGCCAATTTTTTTAAAATGTTGCCACTTTTGTTTAATGCTTTCTGGTCAACCTTTCCCTCTTTCAGACTTCACCGCCGCACATAATTTTCGACTTCTGGTTGATCATTTCACCCCTTTTAATCATTTTTGCAACTTTTGGTTAACCATTTCCCCCAGCTTCTGGTTAACCATTTCCCCTTTGGGACTTAGTCCCTGAGCATTCTTTTGGGATTCTGGTTAATCATTTGCCACTTTTTTAAAAATTTTGCCGCTTTTGTTTAATCGTTTCCCTGCTATGTGGTCAACCTTTTCCCCTTTCAGACTTCATCGCCGCGCATTGTTGTCGACTTCTGGTTAATCATTTTTCCCCTTTAAATCTTTTTTTGCCACTTTTGGTTAACCATTTCACCCAGCTTCTGGTTAACCATTTGCCCCATTTTACTGAATTTTTCCGCTTTGGTTTAATCATTTCCCTGCTTTCTTGTCAACCTTTTCCCCTTTTGGACTTCGCCGCCGCACTTTGCTTTTGCCTTCTGGTTAAACATTTCTCCCCTTTTAATCCTTTTTCCCACTTTTGGTTCACCAGTTCACCCAGCTTCTGGTTCACCATTTCCCCTTTGGGACTTAAGTCTCTGAGCATTCTTTTGGGATTCTGGTTAACCATTTGCCACTTTTTAAAAAATGTTGCTGCTTTTGTTTAATGCTTTCCCTGCTTTCTGGTCAACCTTTTCCTCTTTCCGACTTCATCGCCGCACCTTGTTTACGACATCCGGTTAAACATTTCTCCCCTTTCAATCCTTTTTGCCACTTTTGGTTAAGCAGTTCAACCAGCTTCTGGTTAACCATTTGCCCCTTCTTACTGAATTTTTCTGCTTTTGTTTAATCATTTCCCTGCTTTATGGTCAACCTTTTCCCCTTTAGGACTTCGCCGCCGCACTTTGCTTTCGCCTTCTGGTTAATCATTTCACAACATTTTAATCCTTTTTCCCACTTTTGGTTAAACAGTTCACCCAGCTTCTGGTTAACCATTTGCCCCTTTGGGACTTAAGTCTCTGAGCATTATTTTGGGATTCTGGTTAACCATTTGCCACTTTTTAAAAAATGTTGCCGCTTTTGTTTAATCGTTTCCCTGCTTTCTGGTCAACCTTTTCTCCTTTAGGACTTCGCCGCCGCACTTTGCTTTCGCCTTCTGGTTAATCATTTCACCCCTTTTAATCCTTTTTCCCACTTTTGGTTAAACAGTTCACCCAGCTTCTGGTTAACCATTTGCCCCTTTGGGACTTAAGTCTCTGAGCATTCTTTTGGGATTCTGGTTCACCATTTGTCCCTTTTTAAAAGATATTGCTGCTTCTGTTTAATCCTTTCCCCCTGCTTTGCGGTCAACCTTTTCCTCTTTCAGACTTCATCGCCGCGCATTGTTTTCGACATCTGGTTCAACATTTCTCCCCTTTTAATCCTCTTTCCCACTTTTGGTTAAGCAGTTCACCCAACTTCTGGTTAACCATTTGCCCCTTTTTACTGAATTTTTCTGCTTTGGTTTAATCATTTCCCTGCTTTATGGTCAACCTTTTCCCCTTTAGGACTTTGACGCGGCACATTGCTTTCGCCTTCTGGTTAATCATTTCACCCCTTTTAATCCTTTTTCCCACTTTTGGTTAAACAGTTCACCCAGCTACTGGTTAACCATTTCCCCTTTGGCACTTAAGTCTCTGAGCATTCTTTTGGGATTCTGGTAAACCATTTGTCCCTTTTTAAAAAATGCTGCTGCTTTTGTTTAATGCTTGCCCTGCTTTGCGGTCGATCATTTCACCCCTTTTAATCCATTTTTGCCACTTTGGGTTAAACAGTTCACACAACTTCTGGTTCACCATTTCACATTTCGGAACTTTTATTCCCACCATTACTTTGGGCTTCTGGTTCATCATTTCACGCTGTTTTACAAATCTTTGCCGCTTCACTTTTAATCCACAAACCGTGGCTCGCTTTCGGGTGGGGGGGGGGGTAGCGGGTTTGGGCCGGGCACTCGACATCCCGGTGTGCGACCGGGTTCGTTCTGGTACCGCTCGGTGCCCCTCGTCCTGCTCTTGCCGCGGAAGCAAACCAGACGACCGTCGGTCTCACGCCCGAGGGGAGAGGAGGCGGAAAGCGGTTTGCAGCCTTTCGCTGTACCTCCGGCGGGCAGCGCCGCACCTCCGAGTGCTCGGTACCGTTCGCTGCGCCTCGTCCGGCCGCACGCAGCGAGCCAAACCCGGAGGAAATCGGCCTGTGCCTTCTCGAGATATGGGCCTCCGGGTGGGACGGACAAACCGGGGCCCCGAGCTCGCTTTCGGCGGCCCGGCACTCGACTTCCCGGTGTCCGAACGTGATCCTTCCGGTACCCTTCGGTGCCCCTTGCCCGACTCCAGCTCCCGTGCTGAAGCGGAGTCGGTCGGCCTGACGGCCGCCGAGTTAGCCAGCGGAAAGCGGTGCGCAGCCTTTCGCTTGCAGCTCCGGCGGGCAGCGCCGCACCTCCGGCTGCTCAGTGCCGTCCGCTGCTCCCCTTCCGGCTGCACGCAGCGAACCATACCCGGAGGAAATCGGCCTCGGCCTTCCGGAGATATGGGCCTGCGAGTGGGACCAATAAATCGGTGCACATTTCCGGCTCGGTTTCCGGCCTCGGCACTATCAGTTCACGCCGTCCGACCGACGTCGTTCTGGCACGGTTCCGTTGCTCCTTGATCCGGTCCAGCCACGGTAATCAGCCGAAGATGGTGGGGGGGGGACACATTGCCCGCCGAGTTAGCCGGAGGAAATCGGCCTCGGACTTCCTCAGATATCAGCCTCCGGGTGGGACAGACAAACCGGGGACCCGAGCACGCTTTCGGCGGCCCGCTGGTCGACTTCCCGGTGTGCGACCGGGTTCGTTCCGGTACCGTTCGCTGCCCCTCGTCCTGCTCTAGCCGCGGAGACAAACCCGACGACCGTCGGTCTCACGCCCGCGGAGGGAGGTGGCGGAAAGTGGTTTGCAGCCTTTCGCTGTACCTCCGGCGGGCAGCGCCCGACCTCCGAGTGCTCGGTACCGTCCGCTGCGCCTGGTCCTGCCGCACACAACGAGCCATACCCGGTGGAAATCGGCCTGTGCCTTCCAGAGATATGGGCCTCCGGGTGGGACGGACAAACCGGGGCCCCGTGCTCGCTTTCGGCGGCCCGCTAGTCGACTTCCCGGTGTGCGACCGGGTTCCTTCCGGTACCGTTCGCTGCCCCTCGTCCTGCTCTAGCCGCGGAAACAAACCCGACGACCGTCGGTCTCACGCCCGCGGAGGGAGGCGGCGGAAAGTGGTTTGCAGCCTTTCGCTGTACCTCCGGCGGGCAGCGCCCGACCTCCGAGTGCTCGGTACCGTCCGCTGCGCCTGGTCCGGCCGCACGCAACGAGCCATACCCGGAGGAAATCGGCCTGTGCCTTCCGGAGATATGGGCCTCCGGGTGGGACGGACAAACCGGGGCCCCGAGCGGTGGCACCCTGCTCGCTTTCGGCGGCCCGGCACTCGACTTCCCGGTGTGCGAACGTCATCGTTCCGGTACCCTTCGGTGCCCCTTGCCCCACTCTAGCTCCGGTGCTAAAGCGGAGTCGGTCGGTCTCACGGACGCCGAGTTAGCAGGCGGAAAGGGGTGCGCAGCCTTTCGCTGTCACTCCGGCGGGCAGCACCGCACCTCCGAGTGCTCGGTACCGAACGCTGCGCCTCCTCCTGCCGCACGCAACGAGCCATACCCGGAGGAAATCGGCCTCGGCGTTCCGGAGTTATCCGCCTCCGAGTGGGCCTGACCAAGCGGGGTGAACTGGAAATCATTAACCAACGTACTTCCATGTTTTCACCCGCAGAGGGCAGCACTCTCTTCTCCGTTTTAAACTGGGCCGACCCGGCTCCGTTTCGAGACCCGGCACTCGACTTCCCGGTGTGCGACCGGGTTCGTTCCGGTACCGTTCGCTGCCCCTCGTCCTGCTCTAGCCGCGGAACTAAACCCGACGACCGTCGGTCTCACGCCCGCGGAGGGAGGCGGCGGAAAGTGGTTTGCAGCCTTTCGCTGTACCTCCGGCGGGCAGCGCCCGACCTCCGAGTGCTCGGTACCGTCCGCTGCGCCTGGTCCGGCCGCACACAACGAGCCATACCCGGAGGAAATCGGCCTGTGCCTTCCGGAGATATGGGCCTCCGGGTGGGACGGACAAACCGGGGCCCCGAGCGGTGGCACCCTGCTCGCTTTCGGCGGCCCGGCACTCGACTTCCCGGTGTGCGAACGTCATCGTTCCGGTACCCTTCGGTGCCCCTTGCCCCACTCTAGCTCCGGTGCTAAAGCGGAGTCGGTCGGTCTCACGGACGCCGAGTTAGCAGGCGGAAAGGGGTGCGCAGCCTTTCGCTGTCACTCCGGCGGGCAGCACCGCACCTCCGAGTGCTCGGTACCGAACGCTGCGCCTCCTCCTGCCGCACGCAACGAGCCATACCCGGAGGAAATCGGCCTCGGCGTTCCGGAGTTATCCGCCTCCGAGTGGGCCTGACCAAGCGGGGTGAACTGGAAATCATTAACCAACGTACTTCCATGTTTTCACCCGCAGAGGGCAGCACTCTCTTCTCCGTTTTAAACTGGGCCGACCCGGCTCCGTTTCGAGACCCGGCACTCGACTTCCCGGTGTGCGACCGGGTTCGTTCCGGTACCGTTCGCTGCCCCTCGTCCTGCTCTAGCCGCGGAACTAAACCCGACGACCGTCGGTCTCACGCCCGCGGAGGGAGGCGGCGGAAAGTGGTTTGCAGCCTTTCGCTGTACCTCCGGCGGGCAGCGCCCGACCTCCGAGTGCTCGGTACCGTCCGCTGCGCCTGGTCCGGCCGCACACAACGAGCCATACCCGGTGGAAATCGGCCTGTGCCTTCCGGAGATATGGGCCTCCGGGTGGGACGGACAAACCGGGGCCCCGAGCTCGCTTTCGGCGGCCCGCTAGTCGACTTCCCGGTGTGCGAACGTCATCCTTCCGGTACTCAACCGTGCCCCTTGCCCCACTCTAGCTCCGGCGGTAAAGCGGAGTCGGTCGGTCTCACGGACGCCGAGTTAGCAGGCGGAAAGCGGTGCGCAGCCTTTCGCTGTCACTCCGGCGGGCAGCATCGCACCTCCCAGTGCTCGGTACCGTCCGCTGCGCCTGGTCCGGCCGCACACAACGAGCCATACCCGGAGGAAATCGGCCTGTGCCTTCCGGAGATATGGGCCTCCGGGTGGGACGGACAAACCGGGGCCCCGAGCGGTGGCACCCTGCTCGCTTTCAGCGGCCCGTCACTCGACTTCCCGGTATGCGAACGTGATCGTTCC
>NW_027138610.1:40000-41126 GCF_035084215.1 Heptranchias perlo
CCGACCAAAAAACCCGAAAAATGGGGAAAAATGGGAAAAATTCCCACTCCCAAAAGGCTTAAAAGTCGGTTGGGCGGCAGCCCGGGTCGGTCTCTGCAGACCTGGAGGCGCTGGACACAAGTCTGGTAAACAGGCTAAGTCTCGACATGCCACCTCTTACTATCCTGCAGGTACCCCGCCAATCCCCCGGAACCGGCTGGCAATTGGCGAATCAGCGGACGAATTTGAATTCGTGACCGACTTTCTGACACCGAATCGCCGCAAACGCGTTTCGATTTTTCGGCTTCGGTACCTCCCATCAGACTTTGACTGGCCATATCTCCGGACTCACGTGTCGCAGCCGGGACCTTCAGGCACCGTTCGACGCGTCTACCCCTGCCCCGTCGAATGGCGCCCCTCGCGGTGTGGTCCGATTTCCGCATTTTGGTCAGATTTGCCTCCAAAATTTTCAGATGAGTTGACGAATGCCCCCTACGGGGTAACCTCTTGCCCTTTCGGACCTGGTCCCTGTGACTTAATTTCCGCCTTTTGCTCAATCGTTTCCCCATTTATAATTAATTTTAAAAATCGGGTTACTCAGTTCTGGTTACCAGTTCCTCTTCGGACTTAGTTTTTGGTTAATCATTTCCGGTTCACCAGTTCCCGTTTTGGACTTAGTCTCTGCGGGCCGTTTCTCATCTTTTGGTTCATCAGTTCCCCTCTTTTAATAATTTTTTGGCTGCTTTCGTTTGATCATTTCCCTGCCTTCTGGGTAACTTTTCACCTTAGGACTTCATCGCCGCACATTGTTTTCGACTTCTGGTTGATCATTTCACCCCTTTTAATCATTTTTGTAACTTTTGGTTAACCATTTCACCCAGCTTCTGGTTAACCATTTCCCCTTTGGGACTTAGTCTGTGAGCATTCTTTTGGGATTCTGGTTAACCATTTGCCAATTTTTAAAAAATGTTGCCACTTTTGTTTAATGCTTTCTGGTCAACCTTTCCCTCTTTCAGACTTCACCGCGGCACATTGCTTCAGCCTCCTGGTTAATCATTTCACCCCTTTTAATCATTTTTGCAACTTTTGGTTAACCATTTCCCCCAGCTTCTGGTTAACCATTTCCCCTTTGGGACTTGGTCTCTGA
>NW_027138611.1:5000-12500 GCF_035084215.1 Heptranchias perlo
ATTTTCAGATTGAGTTGACGAATGCCCCCTACGGGGTAACCTCTTGCCCTTTCGGACCTGGTCCCTGTGACTTAATTTCCGCCTTTTGCTCAATCGTTTCCCCATTTATAATTAATTTTAAAAATCTGGTTACTCAGTTCTGGTTTACCAGTTCCCTCTTCGGACTTAGTTTTTGGTTAATCATTTCCGGTTCACCAGTTCCCGTTTTGGGACTTAGTCTCTGCGGGCCGTTTCTCATCTTTTGGTTCATCAGTTCCCCTCTTTTAATAATTTTTTGGCTGCTTTCGTTTGATCATTTCCCTGCCTTCTGGGTAACTTTTCCACCTTAGGACTTCATCGCCGCACATTGTTTTCGACTTCTGGTTGATCATTTCACCCCTTTTAATCATTTTTGTAACTTTTGGTTAACCATTTCACCCAGCTTCTGGTTAACCATTTCCCCTTTGGGACTTAGTCTGTGAGCATTCTTTTGGGATTCTGGTTAACCATTTGCCAATTTTTAAAAAATGTTGCCACTTTTGTTTAATGCTTTCTGGTCAACCTTTCCCTCTTTCAGACTTCACCGCGGCACATTGCTTCAGCCTCCTGGTTAATCATTTCACCCCTTTTAATCATTTTTGCAACTTTTGGTTAACCATTTCCCCCAGCTTCTGGTTAACCATTTCCCCTTTGGGACTTGGTCTCTGAGCATTCTTTTGGGATTCTGGTTAATCATTTGCCAATTTTTAAAAAATGTTGCCACTTTTGTTTAATGCTTTCTGGTCAACCTTTCCCTCTTTCAGACTTCACCGCGGCACATTGCTTCAGCCTCCTGGTTAATCATTTCACCCCTTTTAATCATTTTTGCAACTTTTGGTTAACCATTTCCCCCAGCTTCTGGTTAACCATTTCCCCTTTGGGACTTGGTCTCTGAGCATTCTTTTGGGATTCTGGTTAATCATTTGCCACTTTTTTAAAAATGTTGCCACTTTTGTTTAATGCTTTCTGGTCAACCTTTCCCTCTTTCAGACTTCACCGCGGCACATTGCTTCAGCCTCCTGGTTAATCATTTCACCCCTTTTAATCATTTTTGCAACTTTTGGTTAACCATTTCCCCCAGCTTCTGGTTAACCATTTCCCCTTTGGGACTTAGTCTCTGAGCATTCTTTTGGGATTCTGGTTAATCATTTGCCAATTTTTTAAAAATGTTGCCACTTTTGTTTAATGCTTTCTGGTCAACCTTTCCCTCTTTCAGACTTCACCGCGGCACATTGCTTTAGCCTCCTGGTTAATCATTTCACCCCTTTTAATCATTTTTGCAACTTTTGGTTAACCATTTCCCCCAGCTTCTGGTTAACCATTTCCCCTTTGGGACTTAGTCTCTGAGCATTCTTTTGGGATTCTGGTTAATCATTTGCCACTTTTTTAAAAATGTTGCCGCTTTTGTTTAATGCTTTCCCTGCTTTGTGGTCAACCTTTTCCCCTTTAGGACTTCACCGCGGCACATTGCTTCAGCCTCCTGGTTAATCATTTCACCCCTTTTAATCATTTTTGCAACTTTTGGTTAACCATTTCCCCCAGCTTCTGGTTAACCATTTCCCCTTTGGGACTTGGTCTCTGAGCATTCTTTTGGGATTCTGGTTAATCATTTGCCACTTTTTAAAAAATGTTGCCGCTTTTGTTTAATGCTTTCCCTGCTTTCTGGTCAACCTTTTCCCCTTTAGGACTTCACCGCAGCACATTGCTTTAGCCTCCTGGTTAATCATTTCACCCCTTTTAATCATTTTTGCAACTTTTGGTTAACCATTTCCCCCAGCTTCTGGTTAACCATTTCCCCTTTGGGACTTAGTCTCTGAGCATTCTTTTGGGATTCTGGTTAACCATTTGCCAATTTTTTTAAAATGTTGCCACTTTTGTTTAATGCTTTCTGGTCAACCTTTCCCTCTTTCAGACTTCACCGCCGCACATAATTTTCGACTTCTGGTTGATCATTTCACCCCTTTTAATCATTTTTGCAACTTTTGGTTAACCATTTCCCCCAGCTTCTGGTTAACCATTTCCCCTTTGGGACTTAGTCCCTGAGCATTCTTTTGGGATTCTGGTTAATCATTTGCCACTTTTTTAAAAATTTTGCCGCTTTTGTTTAATCGTTTCCCTGCTATGTGGTCAACCTTTTCCCCTTTCAGACTTCATCGCCGCGCATTGTTGTCGACTTCTGGTTAATCATTTTTCCCCTTTAAATCTTTTTTTGCCACTTTTGGTTAACCATTTCACCCAGCTTCTGGTTAACCATTTGCCCCATTTTACTGAATTTTTCCGCTTTGGTTTAATCATTTCCCTGCTTTCTTGTCAACCTTTTCCCCTTTTGGACTTCGCCGCCGCACTTTGCTTTTGCCTTCTGGTTAAACATTTCTCCCCTTTTAATCCTTTTTCCCACTTTTGGTTCACCAGTTCACCCAGCTTCTGGTTCACCATTTCCCCTTTGGGACTTAAGTCTCTGAGCATTCTTTTGGGATTCTGGTTAACCATTTGCCACTTTTTAAAAAATGTTGCTGCTTTTGTTTAATGCTTTCCCTGCTTTCTGGTCAACCTTTTCCTCTTTCCGACTTCATCGCCGCACCTTGTTTACGACATCCGGTTAAACATTTCTCCCCTTTCAATCCTTTTTGCCACTTTTGGTTAAGCAGTTCAACCAGCTTCTGGTTAACCATTTGCCCCTTCTTACTGAATTTTTCTGCTTTTGTTTAATCATTTCCCTGCTTTATGGTCAACCTTTTCCCCTTTAGGACTTCGCCGCCGCACTTTGCTTTCGCCTTCTGGTTAATCATTTCACAACATTTTAATCCTTTTTCCCACTTTTGGTTAAACAGTTCACCCAGCTTCTGGTTAACCATTTGCCCCTTTGGGACTTAAGTCTCTGAGCATTATTTTGGGATTCTGGTTAACCATTTGCCACTTTTTAAAAAATGTTGCCGCTTTTGTTTAATCGTTTCCCTGCTTTCTGGTCAACCTTTTCTCCTTTAGGACTTCGCCGCCGCACTTTGCTTTCGCCTTCTGGTTAATCATTTCACCCCTTTTAATCCTTTTTCCCACTTTTGGTTAAACAGTTCACCCAGCTTCTGGTTAACCATTTGCCCCTTTGGGACTTAAGTCTCTGAGCATTCTTTTGGGATTCTGGTTCACCATTTGTCCCTTTTTAAAAGATATTGCTGCTTCTGTTTAATCCTTTCCCTGCTTTGCGGTCAACCTTTTCCTCTTTCAGACTTCATCGCCGCGCATTGTTTTCGACATCTGGTTCAACATTTCTCCCCTTTTAATCCTCTTTCCCACTTTTGGTTAAGCAGTTCACCCAACTTCTGGTTAACCATTTGCCCCTTTTTACTGAATTTTTCTGCTTTGGTTTAATCATTTCCCTGCTTTATGGTCAACCTTTTCCCCTTTAGGACTTTGACGCGGCACATTGCTTTCGCCTTCTGGTTAATCATTTCACCCCTTTTAATCCTTTTTCCCACTTTTGGTTAAACAGTTCACCCAGCTACTGGTTAACCATTTCCCCTTTGGCACTTAAGTCTCTGAGCATTCTTTTGGGATTCTGGTAAACCATTTGTCCCTTTTTAAAAAATGCTGCTGCTTTTGTTTAATGCTTGCCCTGCTTTGCGGTCGATCATTTCACCCCTTTTAATCCATTTTTGCCACTTTGGGTTAAACAGTTCACACAACTTCTGGTTCACCATTTCACATTTCGGAACTTTTATTCCCACCATTACTTTGGGCTTCTGGTTCATCATTTCACGCTGTTTTACAAATCTTTGCCGCTTCACTTTTAATCCACAAACCGTGGCTCGCTTTCGGGTGGGGGGGGGGGGTAGCGGGTTTGGGCCGGGCACTCGACATCCCGGTGTGCGACCGGGTTCGTTCTGGTACCGCTCGGTGCCCCTCGTCCTGCTCTTGCCGCGGAAGCAAACCAGACGACCGTCGGTCTCACGCCCGAGGGGAGAGGAGGCGGAAAGCGGTTTGCAGCCTTTCGCTGTACCTCCGGCGGGCAGCGCCGCACCTCCGAGTGCTCGGTACCGTTCGCTGCGCCTCGTCCGGCCGCACGCAGCGAGCCAAACCCGGAGGAAATCGGCCTGTGCCTTCTCGAGATATGGGCCTCCGGGTGGGACGGACAAACCGGGGCCCCGAGCTCGCTTTCGGCGGCCCGGCACTCGACTTCCCGGTGTCCGAACGTGATCCTTCCGGTACCCTTCGGTGCCCCTTGCCCGACTCCAGCTCCCGTGCTGAAGCGGAGTCGGTCGGCCTGACGGCCGCCGAGTTAGCCAGCGGAAAGCGGTGCGCAGCCTTTCGCTTGCAGCTCCGGCGGGCAGCGCCGCACCTCCGGCTGCTCAGTGCCGTCCGCTGCTCCCCTTCCGGCTGCACGCAGCGAACCATACCCGGAGGAAATCGGCCTCGGCCTTCCGGAGATATGGGCCTGCGAGTGGGACCAATAAATCGGTGCACATTTCCGGCTCGGTTTCCGGCCTCGGCACTATCAGTTCACGCCGTCCGACCGACGTCGTTCTGGCACGGTTCCGTTGCTCCTTGATCCGGTCCAGCCACGGTAATCAGCCGAAGATGGTGGGGGGGGGGACACATTGCCCGCCGAGTTAGCCGGAGGAAATCGGCCTCGGACTTCCTCAGATATCAGCCTCCGGGTGGGACAGACAAACCGGGGACCCGAGCACGCTTTCGGCGGCCCGCTGGTCGACTTCCCGGTGTGCGACCGGGTTCGTTCCGGTACCGTTCGCTGCCCCTCGTCCTGCTCTAGCCGCGGAGACAAACCCGACGACCGTCGGTCTCACGCCCGCGGAGGGAGGTGGCGGAAAGTGGTTTGCAGCCTTTCGCTGTACCTCCGGCGGGCAGCGCCCGACCTCCGAGTGCTCGGTACCGTCCGCTGCGCCTGGTCCTGCCGCACACAACGAGCCATACCCGGTGGAAATCGGCCTGTGCCTTCCAGAGATATGGGCCTCCGGGTGGGACGGACAAACCGGGGCCCCGTGCTCGCTTTCGGCGGCCCGCTAGTCGACTTCCCGGTGTGCGACCGGGTTCCTTCCGGTACCGTTCGCTGCCCCTCGTCCTGCTCTAGCCGCGGAAACAAACCCGACGACCGTCGGTCTCACGCCCGCGGAGGGAGGCGGCGGAAAGTGGTTTGCAGCCTTTCGCTGTACCTCCGGCGGGCAGCGCCCGACCTCCGAGTGCTCGGTACCGTCCGCTGCGCCTGGTCCGGCCGCACGCAACGAGCCATACCCGGAGGAAATCGGCCTGTGCCTTCCGGAGATATGGGCCTCCGGGTGGGACGGACAAACCGGGGCCCCGAGCGGTGGCACCCTGCTCGCTTTCGGCGGCCCGGCACTCGACTTCCCGGTGTGCGAACGTCATCGTTCCGGTACCCTTCGGTGCCCCTTGCCCCACTCTAGCTCCGGTGCTAAAGCGGAGTCGGTCGGTCTCACGGACGCCGAGTTAGCAGGCGGAAAGGGGTGCGCAGCCTTTCGCTGTCACTCCGGCGGGCAGCACCGCACCTCCGAGTGCTCGGTACCGAACGCTGCGCCTCCTCCTGCCGCACGCAACGAGCCATACCCGGAGGAAATCGGCCTCGGCGTTCCGGAGTTATCCGCCTCCGAGTGGGCCTGACCAAGCGGGGTGAACTGGAAATCATTAACCAACGTACTTCCATGTTTTCACCCGCAGAGGGCAGCACTCTCTTCTCCGTTTTAAACTGGGCCGACCCGGCTCCGTTTCGAGACCCGGCACTCGACTTCCCGGTGTGCGACCGGGTTCGTTCCGGTACCGTTCGCTGCCCCTCGTCCTGCTCTAGCCGCGGAACTAAACCCGACGACCGTCGGTCTCACGCCCGCGGAGGGAGGCGGCGGAAAGTGGTTTGCAGCCTTTCGCTGTACCTCCGGCGGGCAGCGCCCGACCTCCGAGTGCTCGGTACCGTCCGCTGCGCCTGGTCCGGCCGCACACAACGAGCCATACCCGGAGGAAATCGGCCTGTGCCTTCCGGAGATATGGGCCTCCGGGTGGGACGGACAAACCGGGGCCCCGAGCGGTGGCACCCTGCTCGCTTTCGGCGGCCCGGCACTCGACTTCCCGGTGTGCGAACGTCATCGTTCCGGTACCCTTCGGTGCCCCTTGCCCCACTCTAGCTCCGGTGCTAAAGCGGAGTCGGTCGGTCTCACGGACGCCGAGTTAGCAGGCGGAAAGGGGTGCGCAGCCTTTCGCTGTCACTCCGGCGGGCAGCACCGCACCTCCGAGTGCTCGGTACCGAACGCTGCGCCTCCTCCTGCCGCACGCAACGAGCCATACCCGGAGGAAATCGGCCTCGGCGTTCCGGAGTTATCCGCCTCCGAGTGGGCCTGACCAAGCGGGGTGAACTGGAAATCATTAACCAACGTACTTCCATGTTTTCACCCGCAGAGGGCAGCACTCTCTTCTCCGTTTTAAACTGGGCCGACCCGGCTCCGTTTCGAGACCCGGCACTCGACTTCCCGGTGTGCGACCGGGTTCGTTCCGGTACCGTTCGCTGCCCCTCGTCCTGCTCTAGCCGCGGAACTAAACCCGACGACCGTCGGTCTCACGCCCGCGGAGGGAGGCGGCGGAAAGTGGTTTGCAGCCTTTCGCTGTACCTCCGGCGGGCAGCGCCCGACCTCCGAGTGCTCGGTACCGTCCGCTGCGCCTGGTCCGGCCGCACACAACGAGCCATACCCGGTGGAAATCGGCCTGTGCCTTCCGGAGATATGGGCCTCCGGGTGGGACGGACAAACCGGGGCCCCGAGCTCGCTTTCGGCGGCCCGCTAGTCGACTTCCCGGTGTGCGAACGTCATCCTTCCGGTACTCAACCGTGCCCCTTGCCCCACTCTAGCTCCGGCGGTAAAGCGGAGTCGGTCGGTCTCACGGACGCCGAGTTAGCAGGCGGAAAGCGGTGCGCAGCCTTTCGCTGTCACTCCGGCGGGCAGCATCGCACCTCCCAGTGCTCGGTACCGTCCGCTGCGCCTGGTCCGGCCGCACACAACGAGCCATACCCGGAGGAAATCGGCCTGTGCCTTCCGGAGATATGGGCCTCCGGGTGGGACGGACAAACCGGGGCCCCGAGCGGTGGCACCCTGCTCGCTTTCAGCGGCCCGTCACTCGACTTCCCGGTATGCGAACGTGATCGTTCCGGTACCCTTCGGTGCCCCTTGCCCCACTCTAGCTCCGGTGCTAAAGCGGAGTCGGTCGGTCTCACGGACGCCGAGTTACCAGGCGGAAAGCGGTGCGCAGCCTTTCGCTGTCACTCCGGCGGGCAGCACCGCATCTCCGAGTGCTCGGTACCGTACGCTGCGCCGCCTCCTGCCGCACGCAACGAGCCATACCCGGAGGAAATCGGCCTCGGCGTTCCGGAGTTATCCGCCTCCGAGTGGGCCTGACCAAGCGGGTGTGAACTGGAAATCATTAACCAACGTACTTCCAGGTTTTCACCCGCAGAGGGCAGCACTCTATTCTCCG
>NW_027138611.1:25000-32500 GCF_035084215.1 Heptranchias perlo
GCCATATCTCCGGACTCACGTGTCGCAGCCGGGACCTTCAGGCACCGTTCGACGCGTCTACCCCTGCCCCGTCGAATGGCGCCCCTCGCGGTGTGGTCCGATTTCCGCATTTTGGTCAGATTTGCCTCCAAAATTTTCAGATTGAGTTGACGAATGCCCCCTACGGGGTAACCTCTTGCCCTTTCGGACCTGGTCCCTGTGACTTAATTTCCGCCTTTTGCTCAATCGTTTCCCCATTTATAATTAATTTTAAAAATCTGGTTACTCAGTTCTGGTTTACCAGTTCCCTCTTCGGACTTAGTTTTTGGTTAATCATTTCCGGTTCACCAGTTCCCGTTTTGGACTTAGTCTCTGCGGGCCGTTTCTCATCTTTTGGTTCATCAGTTCCCCTCTTTTAATAATTTTTTGGCTGCTTTCGTTTGATCATTTCCCTGCCTTCTGGGTAACTTTTCCACCTTAGGACTTCATCGCCGCACATTGTTTTCGACTTCTGGTTGATCATTTCACCCCTTTTAATCATTTTTGTAACTTTTGGTTAACCATTTCACCCAGCTTCTGGTTAACCATTTCCCCTTTGGGACTTAGTCTGTGAGCATTCTTTTGGGATTCTGGTTAACCATTTGCCAATTTTTAAAAAATGTTGCCACTTTTGTTTAATGCTTTCTGGTCAACCTTTCCCTCTTTCAGACTTCACCGCGGCACATTGCTTCAGCCTCCTGGTTAATCATTTCACCCCTTTTAATCATTTTTGCAACTTTTGGTTAACCATTTCCCCCAGCTTCTGGTTAACCATTTCCCCTTTGGGACTTGGTCTCTGAGCATTCTTTTGGGATTCTGGTTAATCATTTGCCAATTTTTAAAAAATGTTGCCACTTTTGTTTAATGCTTTCTGGTCAACCTTTCCCTCTTTCAGACTTCACCGCGGCACATTGCTTCAGCCTCCTGGTTAATCATTTCACCCCTTTTAATCATTTTTGCAACTTTTGGTTAACCATTTCCCCCAGCTTCTGGTTAACCATTTCCCCTTTGGGACTTGGTCTCTGAGCATTCTTTTGGGATTCTGGTTAATCATTTGCCACTTTTTTAAAAATGTTGCCACTTTTGTTTAATGCTTTCTGGTCAACCTTTCCCTCTTTCAGACTTCACCGCGGCACATTGCTTCAGCCTCCTGGTTAATCATTTCACCCCTTTTAATCATTTTTGCAACTTTTGGTTAACCATTTCCCCCAGCTTCTGGTTAACCATTTCCCCTTTGGGACTTAGTCTCTGAGCATTCTTTTGGGATTCTGGTTAATCATTTGCCAATTTTTTAAAAATGTTGCCACTTTTGTTTAATGCTTTCTGGTCAACCTTTCCCTCTTTCAGACTTCACCGCGGCACATTGCTTTAGCCTCCTGGTTAATCATTTCACCCCTTTTAATCATTTTTGCAACTTTTGGTTAACCATTTCCCCCAGCTTCTGGTTAACCATTTCCCCTTTGGGACTTAGTCTCTGAGCATTCTTTTGGGATTCTGGTTAATCATTTGCCACTTTTTTAAAAATGTTGCCGCTTTTGTTTAATGCTTTCCCTGCTTTGTGGTCAACCTTTTCCCCTTTAGGACTTCACCGCGGCACATTGCTTCAGCCTCCTGGTTAATCATTTCACCCCTTTTAATCATTTTTGCAACTTTTGGTTAACCATTTCCCCCAGCTTCTGGTTAACCATTTCCCCTTTGGGACTTGGTCTCTGAGCATTCTTTTGGGATTCTGGTTAATCATTTGCCACTTTTTAAAAAATGTTGCCGCTTTTGTTTAATGCTTTCCCTGCTTTCTGGTCAACCTTTTCCCCTTTAGGACTTCACCGCAGCACATTGCTTTAGCCTCCTGGTTAATCATTTCACCCCTTTTAATCATTTTTGCAACTTTTGGTTAACCATTTCCCCCAGCTTCTGGTTAACCATTTCCCCTTTGGGACTTAGTCTCTGAGCATTCTTTTGGGATTCTGGTTAACCATTTGCCAATTTTTTTAAAATGTTGCCACTTTTGTTTAATGCTTTCTGGTCAACCTTTCCCTCTTTCAGACTTCACCGCCGCACATAATTTTCGACTTCTGGTTGATCATTTCACCCCTTTTAATCATTTTTGCAACTTTTGGTTAACCATTTCCCCCAGCTTCTGGTTAACCATTTCCCCTTTGGGACTTAGTCCCTGAGCATTCTTTTGGGATTCTGGTTAATCATTTGCCACTTTTTTAAAAATTTTGCCGCTTTTGTTTAATCGTTTCCCTGCTATGTGGTCAACCTTTTCCCCTTTCAGACTTCATCGCCGCGCATTGTTGTCGACTTCTGGTTAATCATTTTTCCCCTTTAAATCTTTTTTTGCCACTTTTGGTTAACCATTTCACCCAGCTTCTGGTTAACCATTTGCCCCATTTTACTGAATTTTTCCGCTTTGGTTTAATCATTTCCCTGCTTTCTTGTCAACCTTTTCCCCTTTTGGACTTCGCCGCCGCACTTTGCTTTTGCCTTCTGGTTAAACATTTCTCCCCTTTTAATCCTTTTTCCCACTTTTGGTTCACCAGTTCACCCAGCTTCTGGTTCACCATTTCCCCTTTGGGACTTAAGTCTCTGAGCATTCTTTTGGGATTCTGGTTAACCATTTGCCACTTTTTAAAAAATGTTGCTGCTTTTGTTTAATGCTTTCCCTGCTTTCTGGTCAACCTTTTCCTCTTTCCGACTTCATCGCCGCACCTTGTTTACGACATCCGGTTAAACATTTCTCCCCTTTCAATCCTTTTTGCCACTTTTGGTTAAGCAGTTCAACCAGCTTCTGGTTAACCATTTGCCCCTTCTTACTGAATTTTTCTGCTTTTGTTTAATCATTTCCCTGCTTTATGGTCAACCTTTTCCCCTTTAGGACTTCGCCGCCGCACTTTGCTTTCGCCTTCTGGTTAATCATTTCACAACATTTTAATCCTTTTTCCCACTTTTGGTTAAACAGTTCACCCAGCTTCTGGTTAACCATTTGCCCCTTTGGGACTTAAGTCTCTGAGCATTATTTTGGGATTCTGGTTAACCATTTGCCACTTTTTAAAAAATGTTGCCGCTTTTGTTTAATCGTTTCCCTGCTTTCTGGTCAACCTTTTCTCCTTTAGGACTTCGCCGCCGCACTTTGCTTTCGCCTTCTGGTTAATCATTTCACCCCTTTTAATCCTTTTTCCCACTTTTGGTTAAACAGTTCACCCAGCTTCTGGTTAACCATTTGCCCCTTTGGGACTTAAGTCTCTGAGCATTCTTTTGGGATTCTGGTTCACCATTTGTCCCTTTTTAAAAGATATTGCTGCTTCTGTTTAATCCTTTCCCTGCTTTGCGGTCAACCTTTTCCTCTTTCAGACTTCATCGCCGCGCATTGTTTTCGACATCTGGTTCAACATTTCTCCCCTTTTAATCCTCTTTCCCACTTTTGGTTAAGCAGTTCACCCAACTTCTGGTTAACCATTTGCCCCTTTTTACTGAATTTTTCTGCTTTGGTTTAATCATTTCCCTGCTTTATGGTCAACCTTTTCCCCTTTAGGACTTTGACGCGGCACATTGCTTTCGCCTTCTGGTTAATCATTTCACCCCTTTTAATCCTTTTTCCCACTTTTGGTTAAACAGTTCACCCAGCTACTGGTTAACCATTTCCCCTTTGGCACTTAAGTCTCTGAGCATTCTTTTGGGATTCTGGTAAACCATTTGTCCCTTTTTAAAAAATGCTGCTGCTTTTGTTTAATGCTTGCCCTGCTTTGCGGTCGATCATTTCACCCCTTTTAATCCATTTTTGCCACTTTGGGTTAAACAGTTCACACAACTTCTGGTTCACCATTTCACATTTCGGAACTTTTATTCCCACCATTACTTTGGGCTTCTGGTTCATCATTTCACGCTGTTTTACAAATCTTTGCCGCTTCACTTTTAATCCACAAACCGTGGCTCGCTTTCGGGTGGGGGGGGGGTAGCGGGTTTGGGCCGGGCACTCGACATCCCGGTGTGCGACCGGGTTCGTTCTGGTACCGCTCGGTGCCCCTCGTCCTGCTCTTGCCGCGGAAGCAAACCAGACGACCGTCGGTCTCACGCCCGAGGGGAGAGGAGGCGGAAAGCGGTTTGCAGCCTTTCGCTGTACCTCCGGCGGGCAGCGCCGCACCTCCGAGTGCTCGGTACCGTTCGCTGCGCCTCGTCCGGCCGCACGCAGCGAGCCAAACCCGGAGGAAATCGGCCTGTGCCTTCTCGAGATATGGGCCTCCGGGTGGGACGGACAAACCGGGGCCCCGAGCTCGCTTTCGGCGGCCCGGCACTCGACTTCCCGGTGTCCGAACGTGATCCTTCCGGTACCCTTCGGTGCCCCTTGCCCGACTCCAGCTCCCGTGCTGAAGCGGAGTCGGTCGGCCTGACGGCCGCCGAGTTAGCCAGCGGAAAGCGGTGCGCAGCCTTTCGCTTGCAGCTCCGGCGGGCAGCGCCGCACCTCCGGCTGCTCAGTGCCGTCCGCTGCTCCCCTTCCGGCTGCACGCAGCGAACCATACCCGGAGGAAATCGGCCTCGGCCTTCCGGAGATATGGGCCTGCGAGTGGGACCAATAAATCGGTGCACATTTCCGGCTCGGTTTCCGGCCTCGGCACTATCAGTTCACGCCGTCCGACCGACGTCGTTCTGGCACGGTTCCGTTGCTCCTTGATCCGGTCCAGCCACGGTAATCAGCCGAAGATGGTGGGGGGGGGACACATTGCCCGCCGAGTTAGCCGGAGGAAATCGGCCTCGGACTTCCTCAGATATCAGCCTCCGGGTGGGACAGACAAACCGGGGACCCGAGCACGCTTTCGGCGGCCCGCTGGTCGACTTCCCGGTGTGCGACCGGGTTCGTTCCGGTACCGTTCGCTGCCCCTCGTCCTGCTCTAGCCGCGGAGACAAACCCGACGACCGTCGGTCTCACGCCCGCGGAGGGAGGTGGCGGAAAGTGGTTTGCAGCCTTTCGCTGTACCTCCGGCGGGCAGCGCCCGACCTCCGAGTGCTCGGTACCGTCCGCTGCGCCTGGTCCTGCCGCACACAACGAGCCATACCCGGTGGAAATCGGCCTGTGCCTTCCAGAGATATGGGCCTCCGGGTGGGACGGACAAACCGGGGCCCCGTGCTCGCTTTCGGCGGCCCGCTAGTCGACTTCCCGGTGTGCGACCGGGTTCCTTCCGGTACCGTTCGCTGCCCCTCGTCCTGCTCTAGCCGCGGAAACAAACCACGACGACCGTCGGTCTCACGCCCGCGGAGGGAGGCGGCGGAAAGTGGTTTGCAGCCTTTCGCTGTACCTCCGGCGGGCAGCGCCCGACCTCCGAGTGCTCGGTACCGTCCGCTGCGCCTGGTCCGGCCGCACGCAACGAGCCATACCCGGAGGAAATCGGCCTGTGCCTTCCGGAGATATGGGCCTCCGGGTGGGACGGACAAACCGGGGCCCCGAGCGGTGGCACCCTGCTCGCTTTCGGCGGCCCGGCACTCGACTTCCCGGTGTGCGAACGTCATCGTTCCGGTACCCTTCGGTGCCCCTTGCCCCACTCTAGCTCCGGTGCTAAAGCGGAGTCGGTCGGTCTCACGGACGCCGAGTTAGCAGGCGGAAAGGGGTGCGCAGCCTTTCGCTGTCACTCCGGCGGGCAGCACCGCACCTCCGAGTGCTCGGTACCGAACGCTGCGCCTCCTCCTGCCGCACGCAACGAGCCATACCCGGAGGAAATCGGCCTCGGCGTTCCGGAGTTATCCGCCTCCGAGTGGGCCTGACCAAGCGGGGTGAACTGGAAATCATTAACCAACGTACTTCCATGTTTTCACCCGCAGAGGGCAGCACTCTCTTCTCCGTTTTAAACTGGGCCGACCCGGCTCCGTTTCGAGACCCGGCACTCGACTTCCCGGTGTGCGACCGGGTTCGTTCCGGTACCGTTCGCTGCCCCTCGTCCTGCTCTAGCCGCGGAACTAAACCCGACGACCGTCGGTCTCACGCCCGCGGAGGGAGGCGGCGGAAAGTGGTTTGCAGCCTTTCGCTGTACCTCCGGCGGGCAGCGCCCGACCTCCGAGTGCTCGGTACCGTCCGCTGCGCCTGGTCCGGCCGCACACAACGAGCCATACCCGGAGGAAATCGGCCTGTGCCTTCCGGAGATATGGGCCTCCGGGTGGGACGGACAAACCGGGGCCCCGAGCGGTGGCACCCTGCTCGCTTTCGGCGGCCCGGCACTCGACTTCCCGGTGTGCGAACGTCATCGTTCCGGTACCCTTCGGTGCCCCTTGCCCCACTCTAGCTCCGGTGCTAAAGCGGAGTCGGTCGGTCTCACGGACGCCGAGTTAGCAGGCGGAAAGGGGTGCGCAGCCTTTCGCTGTCACTCCGGCGGGCAGCACCGCACCTCCGAGTGCTCGGTACCGAACGCTGCGCCTCCTCCTGCCGCACGCAACGAGCCATACCCGGAGGAAATCGGCCTCGGCGTTCCGGAGTTATCCGCCTCCGAGTGGGCCTGACCAAGCGGGGTGAACTGGAAATCATTAACCAACGTACTTCCATGTTTTCACCCGCAGAGGGCAGCACTCTCTTCTCCGTTTTAAACTGGGCCGACCCGGCTCCGTTTCGAGACCCGGCACTCGACTTCCCGGTGTGCGACCGGGTTCGTTCCGGTACCGTTCGCTGCCCCTCGTCCCTGCTCTAGCCGCGGAACTAAACCCGACGACCGTCGGTCTCACGCCCGCGGAGGGAGGCGGCGGAAAGTGGTTTGCAGCCTTTCGCTGTACCTCCGGCGGGCAGCGCCCGACCTCCGAGTGCTCGGTACCGTCCGCTGCGCCTGGTCCGGCCGCACACAACGAGCCATACCCGGTGGAAATCGGCCTGTGCCTTCCGGAGATATGGGCCTCCGGGTGGGACGGACAAACCGGGGCCCCGAGCTCGCTTTCGGCGGCCCGCTAGTCGACTTCCCGGTGTGCGAACGTCATCCTTCCGGTACTCAACCGTGCCCCTTGCCCCACTCTAGCTCCGGCGGTAAAGCGGAGTCGGTCGGTCTCACGGACGCCGAGTTAGCAGGCGGAAAGCGGTGCGCAGCCTTTCGCTGTCACTCCGGCGGGCAGCATCGCACCTCCCAGTGCTCGGTACCGTCCGCTGCGCCTGGTCCGGCCGCACACAACGAGCCATACCCGGAGGAAATCGGCCTGTGCCTTCCGGAGATATGGGCCTCCGGGTGGGACGGACAAACCGGGGCCCCGAGCGGTGGCACCCTGCTCGCTTTCAGCGGCCCGTCACTCGACTTCCCGGTATGCGAACGTGATCGTTCCGGTACCCTTCGGTGCCCCTTGCCCCACTCTAGCTCCGGTGCTAAAGCGGAGTCGGTCGGTCTCACGGACGCCGAGTTACCAGGCGGAAAGCGGTGCGCAGCCTTTCGCTGTCACTCCGGCGGGCAGCACCGCATCTCCGAGTGCTCGGTACCGTACGCTGCGCCGCCTCCTGCCGCACGCAACGAGCCATACCCG
>NW_027138612.1:0-12500 GCF_035084215.1 Heptranchias perlo
TAGTGGGTAAAAGGAACGATTCACTCCTGTCTGGGACTGTACGGCCCGTGTGTGTCTCAGTGTCAGCTCCTGTACATTGTACAGTACACAGTGGGTAAAAGGAACGATTCACTCCTGTCTGGGACTGTACGGCCCCGTGTGTGTCTCAGTGTCAGCTCCTGTACATTGTACAGTACACAGTGGGTAAAAGGGAACGATTCACTCCTGTCTGGGACTGTACGGCCCCGTGTGTGTCTCAGTGTCAGCTCCTGTACATTGTACAGTACACAGTGGGTAAAAGGAACGATTCACTCCTGTCTGGGACTGTACGGCCCGTGTGTGTCTCAGTGTCAGCTCCTGTACATTGTACAGTACACAGTGGGTAAAAGGGAACGATTCACTCCTGTCTGGGACTGTACGGCCCCGTGTGTGTCTCAGTGTCAGCTCCTGTACATTGTACAGTACACAGTGGGTAAAAGGGAACGATTCACTCCTGTCTGGGACTGTACGGCCCCGTGTGTGTCTCAGTGTCAGCTCCTGTACATTGTACAGTACACAGTGGGTAAAAGGGAACGATTCACTCCTGTCTGGGACTGTACGGCCCCGTGTGTGTCTCAGTGTCAGCTCCTGTACATTGTACAGTACACAGTGGGTAAAAGGGAACGATTCACTCCTGTCTGGGACTGTACGGCCCCGTGTGTGTCTCAGTGTCAGCTCCTGTACATTGTACAGTACACAGTGGGTAAAAGGGAACGATTCACTCCTGTCTGGGACTGTCCGGCCCCGTGTGTGTCTCAGTGTCAGCTCCTGTACATTGTACAGTACACAGTGGGTAAAAGGGAACGATTCACTCCTGTCTGGGACTGTACGGCCCGTGTGTGTCTCAGTGTCAGCTCCTGTACATTGTACAGTACACAGTGGGTAAAAGGGAACGATTCACTCCTGTCTGGGACTGTCCGGCCCCGTGTGTGTCTCAGTGTCAGCTCCTGTACATTGTACAGTACACAGTGGGTAAAAGGGAACGATTCACTCCTGTCTGGGACTGTACGGCCCCGTGTGTGTCTCAGTGTCAGCTCCTGTACATTGTACAGTACACAGTGGGTAAAAGGGAACGATTCACTCCTGTCTGGGACTGTCCGGCCCCGTGTGTGTCTCAGTGTCAGCTCCTGTACATTGTACAGTACACAGTGGGTAAAAGGGAACGATTCACTCCTGTCTGGGACTGTACGGCCCCGTGTGTGTCTCAGTGTCAGCTCCTGTACATTGTACAGTACACAGTGGGTAAAAGGGAACGATTCACTCCTGTCTGGGACTGTACGGCCCCGTGTGTGTCTCAGTGTCAGCTCCTGTACATTGTACAGTACACAGTGGGTAAAAGGGAACGATTCACTCCTGTCTGGGACTGTACGGCCCCGTGTGTGTCTCAGTGTCAGCTCCTGTACATTGTACAGTACACAGTGGGTAAAAGGGAACGATTCACTCCTGTCTGGGACTGTACGGCCCCGTGTGTGTCTCAGTGTCAGCTCCTGTACATTGTACAGTACACAGTGGGTAAAAGGGAACGATTCACTCCTGTCTGGGACTGTACGGCCCCGTGTGTGTCTCAGTGTCAGCTCCTGTACATTGTACAGTACACAGTGGGTAAAAGGGAACGATTCACTCCTGTCTGGGACTGTACGGCCCCGTGTGTGTCTCAGTGTCAGCTCCTGTACATTGTACAGTACACAGTGGGTAAAAGGGAACGATTCACTCCTGTCTGGGACTGTACGGCCCCGTGTGTGTCTCAGTGTCAGCTCCTGTACATTGTACAGTACACAGTGGGTAAAAGGGAACGATTCACTCCTGTCTGGGACTGTACGGCCCCGTGTGTGTCTCAGTGTCAGCTCCTGTACATTGTACAGTACACAGTGGGTAAAAGGGAACGATTCACTCCTGTCTGGACTGTACGGCCCCGTGTGTGTCTCAGTGTCAGCTCCTGTACATTGTACAGTACACAGTGGGTAAAAGGGAACGATTCACTCCTGTCTGGGACTGTACGGCCCCGTGTGTGTCTCAGTGTCAGCTCCTGTACATTGTACAGTACACAGTGGGTAAAAGGGAACGATTCACTCCTGTCTGGGACTGTACGGCCCCGTGTGTGTCTCAGTGTCAGCTCCTGTACATTGTACAGTACACAGTGGGTAAAAGGGAACGATTCACTCCTGTCTGGGACTGTACGGCCCCGTGTGTGTCTCAGTGTCAGCTCCTGTACATTGTACAGTACACAGTGGGTAAAAGGGAACGATTCACTCCTGTCTGGGACTGTACGGCCCCGTGTGTGTCTCAGTGTCAGCTCCTGTACATTGTACAGTACACAGTGGGTAAAAGGGAACGATTCACTCCTGTCTGGGACTGTCCGGCCCGTGTGTGTCTCAGTGTCAGCTCCTGTACATTGTACAGTACACAGTGGGTAAAAGGGAACGATTCACTCCTGTCTGGGACTGTACGGCCCCGTGTGTGTCTCAGTGTCAGCTCCTGTACATTGTACAGTACACAGTGGTAAAAGGGAACGATTCACTCCTGTCTGGGACTGTCCGGCCCGTGTGTGTCTCAGTGTCAGCTCCTGTACATTGTACAGTACACAGTGGGTAAAAGGGAACGATTCACTCCTGTCTGGACTGTACGGCCCCGTGTGTGTCTCAGTGTCAGCTCCTGTACATTGTACAGTACACAGTGGGTAAAAGGGAACGATTCACTCCTGTCTGGGACTGTACGGCCCGTGTGTGTCTCAGTGTCAGCTCCTGTACATTGTACAGTACACAGTGGGTAAAAGGGAACGATTCACTCCTGTCTGGGACTGTACGGCCCCGTGTGTGTCTCAGTGTCAGCTCCTGTACATTGTACAGTACACAGGGGTAAAAGGGAACGATTCACTCCTGTCTGGGACTGTACGGCCCGTGTGTGTCTCAGTGTCAGCTCTGTACATTGTACAGTACACAGTGGGTAAAAGGGAACGATTCACTCCTGTCTGGGACTGTACGGCCCCGTGTGTGTCTCAGTGTCAGCTCCTGTACATTGTACAGTACACAGTGGGTAAAAGGGAACGATTCACTCCTGTCTGGGACTGTACGGCCCCGTGTGTGTCTCAGTGTCAGCTCCTGTACATTGTACAGTACACAGTGGGTAAAAGGGAACGATTCACTCCTGTCTGGGACTGTACGGCCCCGTGTGTGTCTCAGTGTCAGCTCCTGTACATTGTACAGTACACAGTGGGTAAAAGGGAACGATTCACTCCTGTCTGGGACTGTACGGCCCCGTGTGTGTCTCAGTGTCAGCTCCTGTACATTGTACAGTACACAGTGGGTAAAAGGGAACGATTCACTCCTGTCTGGGACTGTACGGCCCCGTGTGTGTCTCAGTGTCAGCTCCTGTACATTGTACAGTACACAGTGGGTAAAAGGGAACGATTCACTCCTGTCTGGGACTGTACGGCCCCGTGTGTGTCTCAGTGTCAGCTCCTGTACATTGTACAGTACACAGTGGGTAAAGGGAACGATTCACTCCTGTCTGGGACTGTACGGCCCCGTGTGTGTCTCAGTGTCAGCTCCTGTACATTGTACAGTACACAGTGGGTAAAAGGGAACGATTCACTCCTGTCTGGGACTGTACGGCCCCGTGTGTGTCTCAGTGTCAGCTCCTGTACATTGTACAGTACACAGTGGGTAAAAGGGACGATTCACTCCTGTCTGGGACTGTACGGCCCCGTGTGTGTCTCAGTGTCAGCTCCTGTACATTGTACAGTACACAGTGGGTAAAAGGGAACGATTCACTCCTGTCTGGGACTGTACGGCCCCGTGTGTGTCTCAGTGTCAGCTCCTGTACATTGTACAGTACACAGTGGGTAAAAGGGAACGATTCACTCCTGTCTGGGACTGTACGGCCCGTGTGTGTCTCAGTGTCAGCTCCTGTACATTGTACAGTACACAGTGGGTAAAAGGGAACGATTCACTCCTGTCTGGGACTGTACGGCCCCGTGTGTGTCTCAGTGTCAGCTCCTGTACATTGTACAGTACACAGTGGGTAAAAGGGAACGATTCACTCCTGTCTGGGACTGTACGGCCCCGTGTGTGTCTCAGTGTCAGCTCCTGTACATTGTACAGTACACAGTGGGTAAAAGGGAACGATTCACTCCTGTCTGGGACTGTACGGCCCCGTGTGTGTCTCAGTGTCAGCTCCTGTACATTGTACAGTACACAGTGGGTAAAAGGGAACGATTCACTCCTGTCTGGGACTGTACGGCCCCGTGTGTGTCTCAGTGTCAGCTCCTGTACATTGTACAGTACACAGTGGGTAAAAGGGAACGATTCACTCCTGTCTGGGACTGTACGGCCCCGTGTGTGTCTCAGTGTCAGCTCCTGTACATTGTACAGTACACAGTGGGTAAAAGGGAACGATTCACTCCTGTCTGGGACTGTACGGCCCCGTGTGTGTCTCAGTGTCAGCTCCTGTACATTGTACAGTACACAGTGGGTAAAAGGGAACGATTCACTCCTGTCTGGGACTGTACGGCCCCGTGTGTGTCTCAGTGTCAGCTCCTGTACATTGTACAGTACACAGTGGGTAAAAGGGAACGATTCACTCCTGTCTGGGACTGTACGGCCCGTGTGTGTCTCAGTGTCAGCTCCTGTACATTGTACAGTACACAGTGGGTAAAAGGGAACGATTCACTCCTGTCTGGGACTGTACGGCCCCGTGTGTGTCTCAGTGTCAGCTCCTGTACATTGTACAGTACACAGTGGGTAAAAGGGAACGATTCACTCCTGTCTGGGACTGTACGGCCCCGTGTGTGTCTCAGTGTCAGCTCCTGTACATTGTACAGTACACAGTGGGTAAAAGGGAACGATTCACTCCTGTCTGGACTGTACGGCCCCGTGTGTGTCTCAGTGTCAGCTCCTGTACATTGTACAGTACACAGTGGGTAAAGGGAACGATTCACTCCTGTCTGGGACTGTACGGCCCCGTGTGTGTCTCAGTGTCAGCTCCTGTACATTGTACAGTACACAGTGGGTAAAAGGGAACGATTCACTCCTGTCTGGGACTGTACGGCCCCGTGTGTGTCTCAGTGTCAGCTCCTGTACATTGTACAGTACACAGTGGGTAAAAGGGAACGATTCACTCCTGTCTGGGACTGTACGGCCCCGTGTGTGTCTCAGTGTCAGCTCCTGTACATTGTACAGTACACAGTGGTAAAAGGGAACGATTCACTCCTGTCTGGGACTGTACGGCCCCGTGTGTGTCTCAGTGTCAGCTCCTGTACATTGTACAGTACACAGTGGGTAAAAGGGAACGATTCACTCCTGTCTGGGACTGTCCGGCCCCGTGTGTGTCTCAGTGTCAGCTCCTGTACATTGTACAGTACACAGTGGGTAAAAGGGAACGATTCACTCCTGTCTGGGACTGTACGGCCCCGTGTGTGTCTCAGTGTCAGCTCCTGTACATTGTACAGTACACAGTGGGTAAAAGGGAACGATTCACTCCTGTCTGGGACTGTACGGCCCCGTGTGTGTCTCAGTGTCAGCTCCTGTACATTGTACAGTACACAGTGGGTAAAAGGGAACGATTCCTCCTGTCTGGACTGTACGGCCCCGTGTGTGTCTCAGTGTCAGCTCCTGTACATTGTACAGTAGCACAGTGGGTAAAAGGGAACGATTCACTCCTGTCTGGGACTGTACGGCCCCGTGTGTGTCTCAGTGTCAGCTCCTGTACATTGTACAGTACACAGTGGGTAAAAGGGAACGATTCACTCCTGTCTGGGACTGTACGGCCCGTGTGTGTCTCAGTGTCAGCTCCTGTACATTGTACAGTACACAGTGGGTAAAAGGGAACGATTCACTCCTGTCTGGGACTGTACGGCCCGTGTGTGTCTCAGTGTCAGCTCCTGTACATTGTACAGTACACAGTGGGTAAAAGGGAACGATTCACTCCTGTCTGGGACTGTCCGGCCCCGTGTGTGTCTCAGTGTCAGCTCCTGTACATTGTACAGTACACAGTGGTAAAAGGGAACGATTCACTCCTGTCTGGGACTGTACGGCCCCGTGTGTGTCTCAGTGTCAGCTCCTGTACATTGTACAGTACACAGTGGGTAAAAGGGAACGATTCACTCCTGTCTGGGACTGTACGGCCCCGTGTGTGTCTCAGTGTCAGCTCCTGTACATTGTACAGTACACAGTGGGTAAAAGGGAACGATTCACTCCTGTCTGGGACTGTACGGCCCCGTGTGTGTCTCAGTGTCAGCTCCTGTACATTGTACAGTACACAGTGGGTAAAAGGGAACGATTCACTCCTGTCTGGGACTGTACGGCCCGTGTGTGTCTCAGTGTCAGCTCCTGTACATTGTACAGTACACAGTGGGTAAAAGGGAACGATTCACTCCTGTCTGGGACTGTACGGCCCCGTGTGTGTCTCAGTGTCAGCTCCTGTACATTGTACAGTACACAGTGGGTAAAAGGAACGATTCACTCCTGTCTGGGACTGTACGGCCCCGTGTGTGTCTCAGTGTCAGCTCCTGTACATTGTACAGTACACAGTGGGTAAAAGGGAACGATTCACTCCTGTCTGGGACTGTACGGCCCCGTGTGTGTCTCAGTGTCAGCTCCTGTACATTGTACAGTACACAGTGGGTAAAAGGGAACGATTCACTCCTGTCTGGGACTGTCCGGCCCCGTGTGTGTCTCAGTGTCAGCTCCTGTACATTGTACAGTACACAGTGGGTAAAAGGGAACGATTCACTCCTGTCTGGGACTGTACGGCCCCGTGTGTGTCTCAGTGTCAGCTCCTGTACATTGTACAGTACACAGTGGGTAAAAGGGAACGATTCACTCCTGTCTGGGACTGTACGGCCCCGTGTGTGTCTCAGTGTCAGCTCCTGTACATTGTACAGTACACAGTGGGTAAAAGGGAACGATTCACTCCTGTCTGGGACTGTACGGCCCCGTGTGTGTCTCAGTGTCAGCTCCTGTACATTGTACAGTACACAGTGGGTAAAAGGGAACGATTCACTCCTGTCTGGGACTGTACGGCCCCGTGTGTGTCTCAGTGTCAGCTCGTGTACATTGTACAGTACACAGTGGGTAAAAGGGAACGATTCACTCCTGTCTGGGACTGTACGGCCCCGTGTGTGTCTCAGTGTCAGCTCCTGTACATTGTACAGTACACAGTGGGTAAAAGGGAACGATTCACTCCTGTCTGGGACTGTCCGGCCCGTGTGTGTCTCAGTGTCAGCTCCTGTACATTGTACAGTACACAGTGGGTAAAAGGGAACGATTCACTCCTGTCTGGGACTGTACGGCCCCGTGTGTGTCTCAGTGTCAGCTCCTGTACATTGTACAGTACACAGTGGGTAAAAGGGAACGATTCACTCCTGTCTGGGACTGTCCGGCCCCGTGTGTGTCTCAGTGTCAGCTCCTGTACATTGTACAGTACACAGTGGGTAAAAGGGAACGATTCACTCCTGTCTGGGACTGTACGGCCCCGTGTGTGTCTCAGTGTCAGCTCCTGTACATTGTACAGTACACAGTGGGTAAAAGGGAACGATTCACTCCTGTCTGGGACTGTACGGCCCCGTGTGTGTCTCAGTGTCAGCTCCTGTACATTGTACAGTACACAGTGGGTAAAAGGGAACGATTCACTCCTGTCTGGGACTGTCCGGCCCCGTGTGTGTCTCAGTGTCAGCTCCTGTACATTGTACAGTACACAGTGGGTAAAAGGGAACGATTCACTCCTGTCTGGGACTGTACGGCCCGTGTGTGTCTCAGTGTCAGCTCCTGTACATTGTACAGTACACAGTGGGTAAAAGGGAACGATTCACTCCTGTCTGGGACTGTCCGGCCCCGTGTGTGTCTCAGTGTCAGCTCCTGTACATTGTACAGTACACAGTGGGTAAAAGGGAACGATTCACTCCTGTCTGGGACTGTACGGCCCCGTGTGTGTCTCAGTGTCAGCTCCTGTACATTGTACAGTACACAGTGGGTAAAAGGGAACGATTCACTCCTGTCTGGGACTGTACGGCCCCGTGTGTGTCTCAGTGTCAGCTCCTGTACATTGTACAGTACACAGTGGGTAAAAGGGAACGATTCACTCCTGTCTGGGACTGTACGGCCCCGTGTGTGTCTCAGTGTCAGCTCCTGTACATTGTACAGTACACAGTGGGTAAAAGGGAACGATTCACTCCTGTCTGGGACTGTACGGCCCCGTGTGTGTCTCAGTGTCAGCTCCTGTACATTGTACAGTACACAGTGGGTAAAAGGGAACGATTCACTCCTGTCTGGGACTGTACGGCCCGTGTGTGTCTCAGTGTCAGCTCCTGTACCTTGTACAGTACACAGTGGGTAAAAGGGAACGATTCACTCCTGTCTGGGACTGTACGGCCCCGTGTGTGTCTCAGTGTCAGCTCCTGTACATTGTACAGTACACAGTGGGTAAAAGGGAACGATTCACTCCTGTCTGGGACTGTACGGCCCCGTGTGTGTCTCAGTGTCAGCTCCTGTACATTGTACAGTACACAGTGGGTAAAAGGGAACGATTCACTCATGTCTGGGACTGTCCGGCCCCGTGTGTGTCTCAGTGTCAGCTCCTGTACATTGTACAGTACACAGTGGGTAAAAGGGAACGATTCACTCCTGTCTGGGACTGTACGGCCCGTGTGTGTCTCAGTGTCAGCTCCTGTACATTGTACAGTACACAGTGGGTAAAAGGGAACGATTCACTCCTGTCTGGGACTGTACGGCCCCGTGTGTGTCTCAGTGTCAGCTCCTGTACATTGTACAGTACACAGTGGGTAAAAGGGAACGATTCACTCCTGTCTGGGACTGTACGGCCCCGTGTGTGTCTCAGTGTCAGCTCCTGTACATTGTACAGTACACAGTGGGTAAAAGGGAACGATTCACTCCTGTCTGGGACTGTACGGCCCGTGTGTGTCTCAGTGTCAGCTCCTGTACATTGTACAGTACACAGTGGGTAAAAGGGAACGATTCACTCCTGTCTGGGACTGTACGGCCCCGTGTGTGTCTCAGTGTCAGCTCCTGTACATTGTACAGTACACAGTGGGTAAAAGGGAACGATTCACTCCTGTCTGGGACTGTCCGGCCCCGTGTGTGTCTCAGTGTCAGCTCCTGTACATTGTACAGTACACAGTGGGTAAAAGGGAACGATTCACTCCTGTCTGGGACTGTACGGCCCCGTGTGTGTCTCAGTGTCAGCTCCTGTACATTGTACAGTACACAGTGGGTAAAAGGGAACGATTCACTCCTGTCTGGGACTGTACGGCCCGTGTGTGTCTCAGTGTCAGCTCCTGTACATTGTACAGTACACAGTGGGTAAAAGGGAACGATTCACTCCTGTCTGGGACTGTACAGCCCCGTGTGTGTCTCAGTGTCAGCTCCTGTACATTGTACAGTACACAGTGGGTAAAAGGGAACGATTCACTCCTGTCTGGGACTGTACGGCCCCGTGTGTGTCTCAGTGTCAGCTCCTGTACATTGTACAGTACACAGTGGGTAAAAGGGAACGATTCACTCCTGTCTGGGACTGTACGGCCCCGTGTGTGTCTCAGTGTCAGCTCCTGTACATTGTACAGTACACAGCGGGTAAAAGGGAACGATTCACTCCTGTCTGGGACTGTACGGCCCCGTGTGTGTCTCAGTGTCAGCTCCTGTACATTGTACAGTACACAGCGGGTAAAAGGGACGATTCACTCCTGTCTGGGACTGTACGGCCCGTGTGTGTCTCAGTGTCAGCTCCTGTACATTGTACAGTACACAGTGGGTAAAAGGGAACGATTCACTCCTGTCTGGGACTGTACGGCCCGTGTGTGTCTCAGTGTCAGCTCCTGTACATTGTACAGTACACAGTGGGTAAAAGGGAACGATTCACTCCTGTCTGGGACTGTACGGCCCCGTGTGTGTCTCAGTGTCAGCTCCTGTACATTGTACAGTACACAGTGGGTAAAAGGGAACGATTCACTCCTGTCTGGGACTGTACGGCCCCGTGTGTGTCTCAGTGTCAGCTCTGTACATTGTACAGTACACAGTGGGTAAAAGGGAACGATTCACTCCTGTCTGGGACTGTACGGCCCCGTGTGTGTCTCAGTGTCAGCTCCTGTACATTGTACAGTACACAGTGGGTAAAAGGGAACGATTCACTCCTGTCTGGGACTGTACGGCCCCGTGTGTGTCTCAGTGTCAGCTCCTGTACATTGTACAGTACACAGTGGGTAAAAGGGAACGATTCACTCCTGTCTGGGACTGTACGGCCCCGTGTGTGTCTCAGTGTCAGCTCCTGTACATTGTACAGTACACAGTGGGTAAAAGGGAACGATTCACTCCTGTCTGGGACTGTCGGCCCCGTGTGTGTCTCAGTGTCAGCTCCTGTACATTGTACAGTACACAGTGGGTAAAAGGGAACGATTCACTCCTGTCTGGGACTGTCCGGCCCGTGTGTGTCTCAGTGTCAGCTCCTGTACATTGTACAGTACACAGTGGGTAAAAGGGAACGATTCACTCCTGTCTGGGACTGTACGGCCCGTGTGTGTCTCAGTGTCAGCTCCTGTACATTGTACAGTACACAGTGGGTAAAAGGAACGATTCACTCCTGTCTGGGACTGTCCGGCCCGTGTGTGTCTCAGTGTCAGCTCCTGTACATTGTACAGTACACAGTGGGTAAAAGGGAACGATTCACTCCTGTCTGGGACTGTACGGCCCCGTGTGTGTCTCAGTGTCAGCTCCTGTACATTGTACAGTACACAGTGGGTAAAAGGGAACGATTCACTCCTGTCTGGACTGTACGGCCCCGTGTGTGTCTCAGTGTCAGCTCCTGTACATTGTACAGTACACAGTGGGTAAAAGGGAACGATTCACTCCTGTCTGGGACTGTACGGCCCCGTGTGTGTCTCAGTGTCAGCTCCTGTACATTGTACAGTACACAGTGGGTAAAAGGGAACGATTCACTCCTGTCTGGGACTGTACGGCCCGTGTGTGTCTCAGTGTCAGCTCCTGTACATTGTACAGTACACAGTGGGTAAAAGGGGAACGATTCACTCCTGTCTGGGACTGTACGGCCCCGTGTGTGTCTCAGTGTCAGCTCCTGTACATTGTACAGTACACAGTGGGTAAAAGGGAACGATTCACTCCTGTCTGGGACTGTACGGCCCGTGTGTGTCTCAGTGTCAGCTCCTGTACATTGTACAGTACACAGTGGGTAAAAGGGAACGATTCACTCCTGTCTGGGACTGTACGGCCCCGTGTGTGTCTCAGTGTCAGCTCCTGTACATTGTACAGTACACAGTGGGTAAAAGGGAACGATTCACTCCTGTCTGGGACTGTACGGCCCCGTGTGTGTCTCAGTGTCAGCTCCTGTGCATTGTACAGTACACAGTGGGTAAAAGGGAACGATTCACTCCTGTCTGGGACTGTACGGCCCCGTGTGTGTCTCAGTGTCAGCTCCTGTACATTGTACAGTACACAGTGGGTAAAAGGGAACGATTCACTCCTGTCTGGGACTGTACGGCCCCGTGTGTGTCTCAGTGTCAGCTCCTGTACATTGTACAGTACACAGTGGGTAAAAGGGAACGATTCACTCCTGTCTGGGACTGTACGGCCCCGTGTGTGTCTCAGTGTCAGCTCCTGTACATTGTACAGTACACAGTGGGTAAAAGGGAACGATTCACTCCTGTCTGGGACTGTCCGGCCCCGTGTGTGTCTCAGTGTCAGCTCCTGTACATTGTACAGTACACAGTGGGTAAAAGGGAACGATTCACTCCTGTCTGGACTGTACGGCCCCGTGTGTGTCTCAGTGTCAGCTCCTGTACATTGTACAGTACACAGTGGGTAAAAGGGAACGATTCACTCCTGTCCGGGACTGTACGGCCCGTGTGTGTCTCAGTGTCAGCTCCTGTACATGTACAGTACAAAGTGGGTAAAAGGGAACGATTCACTCCTGTCTGGGACTGTCCGGCCCCGTGTGTGTCTCAATGTCAGCTCCTGTACATTGTACAGTACACAGTGGGTAAAAGGGAACGATTCACTCCTGTCTGGGACTGTACGGCCCGTGTGTGTCTCAGTGTCAGCTCCTGTACATTGTACAGTACACAGTGGGTAAAAGGGAACGATTCACTCCTGTCTGGGACTGTACGGCCCCGTGTGTGTCTCAGTGTCAGCTCCTGTACATTGTACAGTACACAGTGGGTAAAAGGGAACGATTCACTCCTGTCTGGGACTGTACGGCCCCGTGTGTGTCTCAGTGTCAGCTCCTGTACATTGTACAGTACACAGTGGGTAAAAGGGAACGATTCACTCCTGTCTGGTACTGTACGGCCCCGTGTGTGTCTCAGTGTCAGCTCCTGTACATTGTACAGTACACAGTGGGTAAAAGGGAACGATTCACTCCTGTCTGGGACTGTACGGCCCCGTGTGTGTCTCAGTGTCAGCTCCTGTACATTGTACAGTACACAGTGGGTAAAAGGGAACGATTCACTCCTGTCTGGGACT
>NW_027138612.1:17500-40988 GCF_035084215.1 Heptranchias perlo
TTATATGTGTGTACATGTGTGTGTATGTGTTTATATGTGTGTGTACATGTGTGTGTATGTGTTTATATGTGTGTGTACATGTGTGTGTATGTGTTTATATGTGTGTGTACATGTGTGTGTATGTGTTTATATGTGTGTTTATATGTGTGTGTATGTGTTTATATGTGTGTACATGTGTGTGTATGTGTTTATATGTGTGTGTACATGTGTGTGTATGTGTTTATATGTGTGTGTACATGTGTGTGTATGTGTTTATATGTGTGTGTACATGTGTGTGTATGTGTTTATATGTGTGTGTATATGTGTGTGTATGTGTTTATATGTGTGTGTACATGTGTGTGTATGTGTTTATATGTGTGTACATGTGTGTGTATGTGTTTATATGTGTGTGTACATGTGTGTGTATGTGTTTATATGTGTGTGTACATGTGTGTATGTGTTTATATGTGTGTGTACATGTGTGTGTATGTGTTTATATGTGTGTGTATCTGTGAGTGTATGTGTTTATATCTGTGTGTACATGTGTGTGTATGTGTTTATATGTGTGTGTACATGTGTGTGTATGTGTTTATATGTGTGTGTACATGTGTGTGTATGTTTATATGTGTGTGTACATGTGTGTGTATGTGTTTATATGTGTGTGTACATGTGTGTGTATGTGTTTATATGTGTGTGTACATGTGCGTGTATGTGTTTATATGTGTGTGTACATGTGTATGTGTGTATTTGTGTGTGTATGTGTGTGTGTATGTGTTTATATGTGTGTGTATATGTGTGTGTATGTGTTTATATGTGTGTGTACATGTGCGTGTATGTGTTTATATGTGTGTGTACATGTGTGTGTATGTGTTTATATGTGTGTGTACATGTGTGTGTATGTGTTTATATGTGTGTGTACATGTGTGTGTATGTGTTTATATGTGTGTGTACATGTGTGTGTATGTGTTTATATGTGTGTTTATATGTGTGTGTATGTGTTTATATGTGTGTACATGTGTGTGTATGTGTTTATATGTGTGTGTACATGTGTGTGTATGTGTTTATATGTGTGTGTACATGTGTGTGTATGTGTTTATATGTGTGTGTACATGTGTGTGTATGTGTTTATATGTGTGTGTACATGTGTGTGTATGTGTTTATATGTGTGTACATGTGTGTGTATGTGTTTATATGTGTGTGTACATGTGTGTGTATGTGTTTATATGTGTGTGTACATGTGTGTATGTGTTTATATGTGTGTGTACATGTGTGTGTATGTGTTTATATGTGTGTACATGTGTGTATGTGTTTATATCTGTGTGTACATGTGTGTGTATGTGTTTATATGTGTGTGTACATGTGTGTGTATGTGTTTATATGTGTGTGTACATGTGTGTGTATGTTTATATGTGTGTGTACATGTGTGTGTATGTGTTTATATGTGTGTGTACATGTGTGTGTATGTGTTTATATGTGTGTGTACATGGGTGTGTATGTGTTTATATGTGTGTGTACATGTGTATGTGTGTATTTGTGTGTGTATGTGTGTGTGTATGTGTTTATATGTGTGTGTATATGTGTGTGTATGTGTTTATATGTGTGTGTACATGTGCGTGTATGTGTTTATATGTGTGTGTACATGTGTGTGTATGTGTTTATATGTGTGTGTACATGTGCGTGTATGTGTTTATATGTGTGTGTACATGTGTATGTGTGTATTTGTGTGTGTACATGTGTGTGTATGTGATTATGTGTGTGTATTTGTGTGTGTATGTGTTTATATGTGTGTGTACATGTGTGTGTATGTGTTTATATGTGTGTGTACATGTGTGTGTATGTGTTTATATGTGTGTACATGTGTGTGTATGTGTTTATATGTGTGTGTATATGTGTGTGCATGTGTTTATATGTGTGTACATGTGTTTATATGTGTGTACATGTGTGTGTATGTGTTTATATGTGTGTGTACATGTGTGTGTATGTGTTTATATGTGTGTACATGTGTGTGTATGTGTTTATATGTGTGTGTACATGTGTGTGTATGTGTTTATATGTGTGTGTACATGTGTGTGTATGTGTTTATATGTGTGTACATGTGTGTGTATGTGTTTATATGTGTGTACATGTGTGTGTATGTGTTTATATGTGTGTGTATTTGTGTATGTATGTGTTTATATGTGTGTGTACATGTGTGTGTACATGTGTGTGTATGTGTTTATATGTGTGTGTACATGTGTGTGTATGTGTTTATATGTGTGTGTACATGTGTGTGTATGTGTGTACATGTGTATGTGTTTATATGTGTGTGTACATGTGTGTATGTGTTTATATGTGTGTACATGTGTGTGTATGTGTTTATATGTGTGTGTACATGTGTGTATGTGTTTATATGTGTGTACATGTGTGTGTATGTGTTTATATGTGTGTGTACATGTGTGTGTATGTGTTTATATGTGTGTGTACATGTGTGTGTATGTGTTTATATGTGTGTGTACATGTGTGTGTATGTGTTTATATGTGTGTGTACATGTGTGTGTATGTGTTTATATGTGTGTGTACATGTGTGTGTATGTGTTTATATGTGTGTACATGTGTGTGTATGTGTTTATATGTGTGTACATGTGTGTGTATGTGTTTATATGTGTGTGTATTTGTGTATGTATGTGTTTATATGTGTGTGTACATGTGTGTGTATGTGTTTATATGTGTGTGTACATGTGTGTGTATGTGTTTATATGTGTGTGTACATGTGTGTGTATGTGTTTATATGTGTGTACATGTGTGTGTATGTGTGTACATGTGTGTGTATGTGTTTATATGTGTGTGTACATGTGTGTATGTGTTTATATGTGTGTACATGTGTGTGTATGTGTTTATATGTGTGTGTACATGTGTGTATGTGTTTATATGTGTGTACATGTGTGTATGTGTTTATATGTGTGTACATGTGTGTGTATGTGTTTATATGTGTGTGTATATGTGTGTGCATGTGTTTATATGTGTGTACATGTGTGTATGTGTTTATATGTGTGTACATGTGTGTGTATGTGTTTATATGTGTGTGTATATGTGTGTGCATGTGTTTATATGTGTGTACATGTGTGTGTATGTGTTTATATGTGTGTACATGTGTGTGTATGTGTTTATATGTGTGTGTACATGTGTGTGTATGTGTTTATATGTGTGTACATGTGTGTGTATGTGTTTATATGTGTGTGTACATGTGTGTGTATGTGTTTATATGTGTGTGTATATGTGTGTGTATGTGTTTATATGTGTGTGTATATGTGTGTGTATGTGTTTATATTTGTGTGTACATGTGTGTGTATGTGTTTATATGTGTGTACATGTGTGTGTATGTGTTTATATGTGTGTACATGTGTGTGTATGTGTTTATATTTGTGTGTACATGTGTGTGTATGTGTTTATATGTGTGTGTACATGTGTGTGTATGTGTTTATATGTGTGTACATGTGTGTGTATGTGTTTATATGTGTGTACATGTGTGTGTATGTGTTTATATGTGTGTGTACATGTGTGTGTATGTGTTTATATGTGTGTGTACATGTGTGTGTATGTGTTTATATGTGTGTACATGTGTGTGTATGTGTGTACATATGTGTGTGTACATGTGTGTGTATGTGTGTACATATGTGTGTGTACATGTGTGTGTATGTGTGTACATATGTGTGTACATGTGTGTGTACATGTGTGTGTGGATCAATAACCAGGGGTCATAGATTTAAAGTGATTGGGGGAAGGATTCGAGGGAAGCTGAGGCTTTCTCTGACTCTCTGAATACTGCACAAGGGAGTCACCGACTGGTAAAGGGGGAGTCTCTCCGTCAGGGACCCCGTTTAAAGGGGGAGTCTCTCCGTCAGGGACCCCGTTTAAAGGGGGAGTCTCTCCGTCAGGGACCCCGTTTAAAGGGGGAGTCTCTCCGTCAGGGACCCCGTTTAAAGGGGGTGTCTCTCCGTCAGGGACCCCGTTTAAAGGGGGAGTCTCTCCGTCAGGGACCCCGTTTAAAGGGGGAGTCTCTCCGTCAGGGACCCCGTTTAAAGGGGGAGTCTCTCCGTCAGGGACCCCGTTTAAAGAGGGAGTCTCTCCGTCAGGGACCCCGTTTAAAGAGGGAGTCTCTCCGTCAGGGACCCCGTTTAAAGGGGGTGTCTCTCCGTCAGGGACCCCGTTTAAAGGGGGAGTCTCTCCGTCAGGGACCCCGTTTAAAGGGGGAGTCTCTCCGTCAGGGACCCCGTTTAAAGGGGGAGTCTCTCCGTCAGGGACCCCGTTTAAAGGGGGAGTCTCTCCGTCAGGGACCCTGTTTAAAGGGGGAGTCTCTCCGTCAGGGACCCCGTTTAAAGAGGGAGTCTCTCCGTCAGGGACCCTGTTTAAAGGGGGAGTCTCTCCGTCAGGGACCCCGTTTAAAGGGGGAGTCTCTCCGTCAGGGACCCCGTTTAAAGAGGGAGTCTCTCCGTCAGGGACCCCGTTTAAAGGGGGAGTCTCTCCGTCAGGGACCCCGTTTAAAGGGGGAGTCTCTCCGTCAGGGACCCCGTTTAAAGGGGGAGTCTCTCCGTCAGGGACCCCGTTTAAAGAGGGAGTCTCTCCGTCAGGGACCCCGTTTAAAGGGTGAGTCTCTCCGTCAGGGACCCCGTTTAAAGGGGGAGTCTCTCCGTCAGGGACCCCGTTTAAAGAGAGAGTCTCTCCGTCAGAGACCCCGTTTAAAGGGGGAGTCTCTCCGTCAGGGACCCCGTTTAAAGGGGGGAGTCTCTCCGTCAGGGACCCCGTTTAAAGGGGGAGTCTCTCCGTCAGGGACCTCGTTTAAAGGGGGAGTCTCTCCGTCAGGGACCCCGTTTAAAGGGGGAGTCTCTCCATCAGGGACCCCGTTTAAAGGGGGAGTCTCTCCGTCAGGGACCCCGTTTAAAGAGGGGGAGTCTCTCCGTCAGGGACCCCGTTTAAAGGGGGAGTCTCTCCGTCAGGGACCCCGTTTAAAGGGGGAGTCTCCCCGTCAGGGACCCCGTTTAAAGGGGGAGTCTCTCCGTCAGGGACCCCGTTTAAAGAGGGAGTCTCTCCGTCAGGGACCCCGTTTAAAGAGGGAGTCTCTCCGTCAGGGACCCCGTTTAAAGGGGGAGTCTCTCCGTCAGGGACCCCGTTTAAAGGGGGAGTCTCTCCGTCAGGGACCCCGTTTAAAGGGGGAGTCTCTCTCTGTCAGGGACCCCGTTTAAAGGGGGAGTCTCTCCGTCAGGGACCCTGTTTAAAGGGGGAGTCTCTCCGTCAGGGACCCCGTTTAAAGGGGGAGTCTCTCCGTCAGGGACCCCGTTTAAAGGGGGAGTCTCTCCGTCAGGGACCCTGTTTAAAGGGGGAGTCTCTCCGTCAGGGACCCCGTTTAAAGGGGGAGTCTCTCCGTCAGGGACCCCGTTTAAAGGGGGAGTCTCTCCGTCAGGGACCCCGTTTAAAGAGGGGGAGTCTCTCCGTCAGGGACCCCGTTTAAAGAGGGAGTCTCTCCGTCAGGGACCCCGTTTAAAGGGGGAGTCTCTCTGTCAGGGACCCCGTTTAAAGAGGGGGAGTCTCTCCGTCAGGGACCCCGTTTAAAGAGGGGGAGTCTCTCCGTCAGGGACCCCGTTTAAAGGGGGAGTCTCTCTGTCAGGGACCCCGTTTAAAGAGCGAGTCTCTCCGTCAGGGACCCCGTTTAAAGTGGGAGTCTCCCCGTCAGGGACCCCGTTTAAAGGGGGAGTCTCTCCGTCAGGGACCCCTTTGACAGGGGGAGTCTCTCCGTCAGGGACCCCTTTGACAGGGGGAGTCTCTCCGTCAGGGACCCCTTTGACAGGGGGAGTCTCTCCGTCAGGGACCCCGTTTAAAGGGGGAGTCTCTCCGTCAGGGACCCCTTTGACAGGGGGAGTCTCTCCGTCAGGGACCCCGTTGACAGGGGGAGTCTCTCCGTCAGTGACCCCTTTGACAGGGGGAGTCTCTCCGTCAGGGACCCCTTTGACAGGGGGAGTCTCTCCGTCAGGGACCCCGTTTAAAGGGGGAGTCTCTCCGTCAGGGACCCCTTTGACAGGGGGAGTCTCTCCGTCAGGGACCCCGTTGACAGGGGGAGTCTCTCCGTCAGGGACCCCGTTGACAGGGGATGCCGTCTGGCCTTTCCCTGCTCTGTGTCGAGGTCGAGTTCAGTGAATTTTTCGCGAGGTGAGACTGAGCGACACAAAGATTATAAACTTCCCGGGACACAAGTCTCTCAGTGTTTTAAAGTTTTAATTCATTACATTCACCAACAATTCTGCTTTCAAGCACAAGATGTGAAGTGGGCTGGAGGACACTCTCCACAGTTTAGGCCGAGGGTCACAAACAGCGCCACCACTGGTGGGGAGGGTGTCATTACAGCGTGACGGGTTTACATAGCAATTCACATTGCAAACACAAACACAGGGATTCGCACCAGATCTCGCCGAGCTGTGGGGTGGGGGGGCGGCTTTTAAAGTTTTCGAGGCTCTCGTTCCCCCAGCGATGTTGTCACGGTAACGGGACCGAGTTTCGGACCCACGTTTTAGGCCCCGTCCATTTGACTGGAGTGTTAAAATCAGGCCGGGAGGAAATGGGTGAAGGGATGGGGGTTCGAAAGGGAGAGAGCTCCCCCCATCTCCACAGGGACTTTCACCAACTCAGGACGTCCCACAGACCTATCGAGGTGCGCTCACTGTTGTAATGTGGGAGACGCAGCGGCCGATTTGCGCACAGCAAGATCCCACAAACAGCGATGTGATAAATGACCCGGATCATCTGGGTTTTTTTTTAGTGATGTCGGTCGAGGGATAAATATCGGGGCCCAGGACCCCGGGGAGAACTCCCCCCTGCTCTTCTTCCAATAGTGGGCCGTGGGATCTTTTACACCCACCCGAGAGGGGCAGACGGGGCCCTCGGTTTAACGTCTCATCCCGAAAGACGGCCCCTCCGACAGTGCGGCGCTCCCTCGGTACTGACCCTCCGACAGTGCGGCCCTCCCTCAGTACTGACCCTCCGACAGTGCGGAGCTCCCTCGGTACTGACCCTCCGACAGTGCGGCCCTCCCTCAGTACTGACCCTCCGACAGTGCGGCCCTCCCTCAGTACCGACCCTCCGACAGTGCGGCCCTCCCTCAGTACTGACCCTCCGACAGTGCGGCGCTCCCTCAGTACTGACCCTCCGACAGTGCGGCGCTCCCTCAGTACCGACCCTCCGACAGTGCGGCGCTCCCTCAGTACTGACCCTCCGACAGTGCGGCCCTCCCTCAGTACTGACCCTCCGACAGTGCGGCGCTCCCTCAGTACCGACCCTCCGACAGTGCGGCGCTCCCTCAGTACCGACCCTCCGACAGTGCGGCCCTCCCTCAGTACTGACCCTCCGACAGTGCGGCGCTCCCTCAGTACTGACCCTCCGACAGTGCGGCCCTCCCTCAGTACCGACCCTCCGACAGTGCGGCCCTCCCTCAGTACTGACCCTCCGACAGTGTGGCCCTCCCTCAGTACTGACCCTCCGACAGTGCGGCCCTCCCTCAGTACTGACCCTCCGACAGTGCGGCCCTCCCTCAGTACCGACCCTCCGACAGTGCGGCGCTCCCTCAGTACTGACCCTCCGACAGTGCGGCCCTCCCTCAGTACTGACCCTCCGACAGTGCGGCGCTCCCTCAGTACTGACCCTCCGACAGTGCGGCCCTCCCTCAGTACCGACCCTCCGACAGTGCGGCCCTCCCTCAGTACCGACCCTCCCTCAGTACCGGCCCTCCCTCAGTGCCGTCTCGGGATCACTGGGACGTGAACCGAGGAACTTCTGACTCGGAGCCGCGAGTTACAAGCCGGGTTAGTCCGCTGGTTAGTTTGCACCGCAGGGCGGTCAGCAGCAGAGGGCGGAGAGGGGCAGGAGGAGGTAGAGGGCCCAGGGGACGGAGGGGCCAAAGGCCGCTGACCCCAGGTCAAGGGAGGTCAGGTAGAGGTCGACGCGGGGTCGTGACGCCAGCAGCGAGGTCCTGACCCTGTCCACCCGGAAGGCCTCGCAGGGGGGGATCAAGACCTCCCTCTCCTGGGGAAAGGGAGACAGTCGCTCGACCGAGGCCCCCTTGGCTGTGCGGATGTGGAACATGGTGCTGCCGGTTGGTCCCCAGGCAAAGCCCTCGGCCGCCTGCCTGCTGACCGAGGTGGAGGTGTAGCTCCCGAACTGGACCGTGGCTCCGACCTCTGCCCAGAAAGGCCTCGAAGCTCCCCGGTACACCACGCCCCGGACCTGCCCTCCCTCGGCCTCCCTCAGGCCCCGCAGGGCCGAAGCCAGGAGCTGGCGGAGCGCCCGGAATTCAGGGCATTGCCCAGGGCCCCCGGGCAGCCGGTAACATTGACGGGAGGCCTCGTTGAAACGGAGGTACAGCGGCCCCAGCGGGGGCGCGGGGAACTCCAGGGTGTAGCAGATGACGGCCACCGCCAGGTGGTCCCCAAGGCCCCCCGGGGCCCTCCTCCCCTCCTCCTTCATCCTCGCCCACTCCCGAGAGGCCTCCTCCCACGCCTCGTCCAGGGCCGGACTGCCCACGCGCTCCCTCTCCAAGAGTCCCATCCAGGGCGTCGGGTCCGCCTCCGTTTCTGGCTCCGCCGAGCAACCGGGCACCCTCCCCAGGCCGATCAGCTGGCCCGAGAAACGGCCGGGCCTTTCCCCCGAAGCATCCCTCGCCTCGGCCGGGCTGCGGTCAACTGGGGAGCAGGAGAAATAAGACTCATAATCATAGAATCGTACAAAGGTTGCAGCGCGGATGGAGGCCATTCGACCCATCGAGTCCGTGCTGGCTCTGCGCGAGAGCAGTCCAGTTGGTCCCACTCCCCCCGCCCTTTCCCCGCAGCCCTGCAAATTTTTATCGTCCTTATCTGGTTCCCTTTTGAAGGCCATGATTGAATCTGCCTCCACCTCCCCCTCGGGCAGTGCATTCCAGATCATAACCACTCGCTGGGGAAAAATGTTTTTCCTCATCTCACCTCTGGTTCTTTTGCCAATCACCTTAAATCTGTGTCCTCTGGTTCTTGACCCTTCCGCCAATGGGGACAGTCTCTCTCTATCTACTCTGTCTAGACCCTTCATGATTTTGAATACCTCGATCAAATCTCCTCTCGACCGTCTCTGTTCCAAGGAGAACAACCCCAGCTTCTCCAGTCTATCCTCGTAACTAAAGTCCCTCATCCCTGGAATCATTCTAGTAAATCTCCTCTGCACCCTCTCTAAGGCCTTCACATCCTTCCTAAAGTGCGGTGCCCAGAACTGGACACAATACTCCAGTTGTGGTCGAACCAGTGTTTTATAAAGGTTCATCATAACTTCCTTACTTTTGTACTCTATGCCTCTATTTATAAAGCCCAGGATCCCGTGTGCTTTTTTAACCACTTTCTCAACCTGCCCTGCCACCTTCAACAATTTGTGTACATATACCCCCAGGTCTCTCTGTTCCTGGACCCCTTTTAGAGTTGTGCCCTCTAGTTTATTTTGCCCCTCCTCGTTCTTCCGATTGAAATCTATCACTTCACACTTCTCTACATTAAATTTCATCTGCCACGTGTCCGCCCATTCCACCAGCCTGTCTATATCCTCTTGATGTCTATCACTGTCCCCCTCACTGTTCACTACACTTCCAAGTTTTGTGTCATCTGCACATTTTGAAATTGTGCCCTGTACACCCGAGTCCAAGTCATTAATATATATCAAGAAAAGCAGTGGTCCCAGCACCGACCCCTGGGGAACACCACTGTACACCTCCCTCCAGTCCGAAAAACAACCGTTCACCACTACTCTCTGTTTCCTGTCCCTTAACCAATTCTGTATCCATGTTGCCACTGTCCCCTTTATTCCATGGGTTTTAATCTTGATGATAAGCCTATCATGCGGCACTTTATCAAACACCTTTTGGAAGTCCATATACACCGCATCCACCGCATTGCCCTCATCGGCCCTCTCTGTTACCTCATCAAAAAACTCTATCATGTTAGTTAAACACGATTTGCCTTTAACAAATCCGTGCTGGCTTTCCCCAATCAATCCACACTCGTCCAAGTGACTGTTAATTCTGTCCCGGATTATCGTTTCTAAAAGTTTCCCCACCACTGAGGTTAAACTGACCGGCCTGCAGTTGCTGGGTTTATTCTCACACCCCAATCACAAAAGAACAGGAGCGTAAATCAGATTAAAATTCCCCACCGAGCCCCCTGAGGAGATATTCGGACAGGAGAGCAAAAGCTCGGGCAAAGAGGGAGGTTTTAAGGAGCGTCTTAAAGGAGGAGGGAGAGAGACGGAGAGGTTTAGGGAGGGAATTCCAGAGCTCAGGGCCCCAGGCAGCTGAAGGCACGGCCGCCAATGGTGGAGCGATGGGAATCGGGGGGGATGGACAAGAGGTCGGAATTGGAGGAGGGCAGAGATCTCGGAGGGTCAGAGGGGCCGGAGGAGGTTACAGAGATAGGGAGGGAGGGGGGGCGAGGGGCCATGGAGGGATTTGAACAGGAGGATGAGGAGAATTTTAAACTCGAGGTGTTCCCGGACCGGGACTCAATGTGGGTCCAGCGAGCACAGCGGGTGAGGGGTGAACGGGACTCGGTGTGAGTTAGGATACGGGGGCAGCAGATGAGCTGATGGTTACGGAGGGTGGGAGGTGGGAGACCGGCCAGGAGAGCATTGGGAATAGTCCAGTCTGGAGGTAACAAAAGCCACGGACGAGGGTTTCAGCAGCGGATGAGCTGAGGCAGGGGGCGGAGACGGACGATGTTACTGAGGGTGGGAGTAGGCGGTCTCGGTGATGGGGTGGAGACGGACGATGTTACTGAGGGTGGGAGTAGACGGTCTCGGTGATGGGGTGGAGACGGACGATGTTACTGAGGGTGGGAGTAGACGGTCTCGGTGATGGGGTGGAGACGGACGATGTTACTGAGGGTGGGAGTAGACGGTCTCGGTGATGGGGTGGAGACGGACGATGTTACTGAGGGTGGGAGTAGACGGTCTCGGTGATGGGGTGGAGACGGACGATGTTACTGAGGGTGGGAGTAGACGGTCTCGGTGATGGGGTGGAGACGGACGATGTTACTGAGGGTGGGAGTAGACGGTCTCGGTGATGGGGTGGAGACGGACGATGTTACTGAGGGTGGGAGTAGGTGGTCTCGGTGATGGGGTGGAGACGGACGATGTTACTGAGGGTGGGAGTAGGCGGTCTCGGTGATGGGGTGGAGACGGACGATGTTACTGAGGGTGGGAGTAGACGGTCTCGGTGATGGGGTGGAGACGGGCGATGTTACTGAGGGTGGGAGTAGACGGTCTCGGTGATGGGGTGGAGACGGACGATGTTACTGAGGGTGGGAGTCGGCGGTCTCGGTGATGGGGCGGAGACGGACGATGTTACTGAGGGTGGGAGTAGGCGGTCTCGGTGATGGGGTGGAGACGGACGATGTTACTGAGGGTGGGAGTAGGCGGTCTCGGTGATGGGGTGGAGACGGACGATGTTACTGAGGGTGGGAGTAGACGGTCTCGGTGATGGGGTGGAGACGGGCGATGTTACTGAGGGTGGGAGTAGACGGTCTCGGTGATGGGGTGGAGACGGACGATGTTACTGAGGGTGGGAGTAGGCGGTCTCGGTGATGGGGTGGAGACGGACGATGTTACTGAGGGTGGGAGTAGACGGTCTCGGTGATGAGGTGGAGACGGACGATGTTACTGAGGGTGGGAGTAGACGGTCTCGGTGATGGGGTGGAGACGGACGATGTTACTGAGGGTGGGAGTAGGCGGTCTCGGTGATGGGGTGGAGACGGACGATGTTACTGAGGGTGGGAGTAGGCGGTCTCGGTGATGGGGCGGAGACGGACGATGTTACTGAGGGTGGGAGTAGACGGTCTCGGTGATGGGGTGGAGACGGACGATGTTACTGAGGGTGGGAGTAGGCGGTCTCGGTGATGGGGTGGAGACGGACGATGTTACTGAGGGTGGGAGTAGACGGTCTCGGTGATGGGGTGGAGACGGACGATGTTACTGAGGGTGGGAGTAGACGGTCTCGGTGATGGGGTGGAGACGGACGATGTTACTGAGGGTGGGAGTAGGCGGTCTCGGTGATGGGATGGAGACGGACGATGTTACTGAGGGTGGGAGTAGACGGTCTCGGTGATGGGGCGGAGACGGACGATGTTACTGAGGGTGGGAGTAGGCGGTCTCGGTGATGGGATGGAGACGGACGATGTTACTGAGGGTGGGAGTAGACGGTCTCGGTGATGGGGCGGAGACGGACGATGTTACTGAGGGTGGGAGTAGGCGGTCTCGGTGATGGGGTGGTGACGGACGATGTTACTGAGGGTGGGAGTAGACGGTCTCGGTGATGGGGTGGAGACGGGCGATGTTACTGAGGGTGGGAGTAGGCGGTCTCGGTGATGGGGTGGAGACGGACGATGTTACTGAGGGTGGGAGTAGACGGTCTCGGTGATGGGGGGGAGACGGACGATGTTACTGAGGGTGGGAGTAGGCGGTCTCGGTGATGGGGTGGAGACGGGCGATGTTACTGAGGGTGGGAGTAGACGGTCTCGGTGATGGGGTGGAGACGGACGATGTTACTGAGGGTGGGAGTAGACGGTCTCGGTGATGGGGTGGAGACGGACGATGTTACTGAGGGTGGGAGTAGACGGTCTCGGTGATGGGGTGGAGACGGACGATGTTACTGAGGGTGGGAGTAGACGGTCTCGGTGATGGGGTGGAGACGGACGATGTTACTGAGGGTGGGAGTAGGTGGTCTCGGTGATGGGGTGGAGACGGACGATGTTACTGAGGGTGGGAGTAGGTGGTCTCGGTGATGGGGTGGAGACGGACGATGTTACTGAGGGTGGGAGTAGGTGGTCTCGGTGATGGGGTGGAGACGGACGATGTTACTGAGGGTGGGAGTAGGCGGTCTCGGTGATGGGGTGGAGACGGACGATGTTACTGAGGGTGGGAGTAGACGGTCTCGGTGATGGGGTGGAGACGGACGATGTTACTGAGGGTGGGAGTAGGCGGTCTCGGTGATGGGGTGGAGACGGACGATGTTACTGAGGGTGGGAGTAGGTGGTCTCGGTGATGGGGTGGAGACGGACGATGTTACTGAGGGTGGGAGTAGACGGTCTCGGTGATGGGGTGGAGACGGACGATGTTACTGAGGGTGGGAGTAGACGGTCTCGGTGATGGGGTGGAGACGGACGATGTTACTGAGGGTGGGAGTAGGCGGTCTCGGTGATGGGGTGGAGACGGGCGATGTTACTGAGGGTGGGAGTTGGTGGTCTCGGTGATGGGGTGGAGACGGACGATGTTACTGAGGGTGGGAGTAGACGGTCTCGGTGATGGGGTGGAGACGGACGATGTTACTGAGGGTGGGAGTAGACGGTCTCGGTGATGGGGTGGAGACGGACGATGTTACTGAGGGTGGGAGTAGACGGTCTCGGTGATGGGGTGGAGACGGACGATGTTACTGAGGGTGGGAGTAGACGGTCTCGGTGATGGGGTGGAGACGGACGATGTTACTGAGGGTGGGAGTAGGCGGTCTCGGTGATGGAGCGGAGACGGACGATGTTACTGAGGGTGGGAGTAGGCGGTCTCGGTGATGGGGTGGAGACGGACGATGTTACTGAGGGTGGGAGTAGACGGTCTCGGTGATGGGGTGGAGACGGACGATGTTACTGAGGGTGGGAGTAGACGGTCTCGGTGATGGGGTGGAGACGGACGATGTTACTGAGGGTGGGAGTAGACGGTCTCGGTGATGGGGTGGAGACGGACGATGTTACTGAGGGTGGGAGTAGGCGGTCTCGGTGATGGGGGTGGAGACGGACGATGTTACTGAGGGTGGGAGTAGGCGGTCTCGGTGATGGGGTGGAGACGGACGATGTTACTGAGGGTGGGAGTAGACGGTCTCGGTGATGGGGTGGAGACGGACGATGTTACTGAGGGTGGGAGTAGGCGGTCTCGGTGATGGGGCGGAGACGGGCGATGTTACTGAGGGTGGGAGTAGGCGGTCTCGGTGATGGGGCGGAGACGGGCGATGTTACTGAGGGTGGGAGTAGACGGTCTCGGTGATGGGGTGGAGACGGACGATGTTACTGAGGGTGGGAGTAGACGGTCTCGGTGATGGGGTGGAGACAGACGATGTTACTGAGGGTGGGAGTAGGCGGTCTCGGTGATGGGGTGGAGACGGACGATGTTACTGAGGGTGGGAGTAGGCGGTCTCGGTGATGGGGTGGAGACGGACGATGTTACTGAGGGTGGGAGTAGACGGTCTCGGTGATGGGGTGGAGACGGACGATGTTACTGAGGGTGGGAGTAGACGGTCTCGGTGATGGGGTGGAGACGGACGATGTTACTGAGGGTGGGAGTCGGCGGTCTCGGTGATGGGGTGGAGACGGACGATGTTACTGAGGGTGGGAGTAGGCGGTCTCGGTGATGGGGTGGAGACGGACGATGTTACTGAGGGTGGGAGTAGGCGGTCTCGGTGATGGGGTGGAGACGGACGATGTTACTGAGGGTGGGAGTAGGCGGTCTCGGTGATGGGGTGGAGACGGACGATGTTACTGAGGGTGGGAGTAGACGGTCTCGGTGATGGGGTGGAGACGGACGATGTTACTGAGGGTGGGAGTAGACGGTCTCGGTGATGGGGTGGAGACGGACGATGTTACTGAGGGTGGGAGTAGACGGTCTCGGTGATGGGGTGGAGACGGACGATGTTACTGAGGGTGGGAGTAGACGGTCTCGGTGATGGGGGGAGACGGACGATGTTACTGAGGGTGGGAGTAGACGGTCTCGGTGATGGGGTGGAGACGGACGATGTTACTGAGGGTGGGAGTAGACGGTCTCGGTGATGGGGTGGAGACGGACGATGTTACTGAGGGTGGGAGTAGGCGGTCTCGGTGATGGGGTGGAGACGGACGATGTTACTGAGGGTGGGAGTAGACGGTCTCGGTGATGGGGTGGAGACGGACGATGTTACTGAGGGTGGGAGTAGGCGGTCTCGGTGATGGGGTGGAGACGGACGATGTTACTGAGGGTGGGAGTAGACGGTCTCGGTGATGGGGTGGAGACGGACGATGTTACTGAGGGTGGGAGTAGGCGGTCTCGGTGATGGGGTGGAGACGGACGATGTTACTGAGGGTGGGAGTAGACGGTCTCGGTGATGGGGGGAGACGGACGATGTTACTGAGGGTGGGAGTAGGTGGTCTCGGTGATGGGGCGGAGACGGACGATGTTACTGAGGGTGGGAGTAGGCGGTCTCGGTGATGGGGTGGAGACGGACGATGTTACTGAGGGTGGGAGTAGACGGTCTCGGTGATGGGGTGGAGACGGACGATGTTACTGAGGGTGGGAGTAGGCGGTCACGGTGATGGGGTGGAGACGGACGATGTTCCTGAGGGTGGGAGTAGACGGTCTCGGTGATGGGGGGAGACGGGCGATGTTACTGAGGGTGGGAGTAGACGGTCTCGGTGATGGGGTGGAGACGGACGATGTTACTGAGGGTGGGAGTAGACAGTCTCGGTGATGGGGGTGGAGACGGACGATCTTACTGAGGGTGGGAGTAGACGGTCTCGGTGATGGGGTGGAGACGGACGATGTTACTGAGGGTGGGAGTAGTCGGTCTCGGTGATGGGGTGGAGACGGACGATGTTACTGAGGGTGGGAGTAGACGGTCTCGGTGATGGGGTGGAGACGGACGATGTTACTGAGGGTGGGAGTAGACGGTCTCGGTGATGGGGTGGAGACGGACGATGTTACTGAGGGTGGGAGTAGTCGGTCTCGGTGATGGGGTGGAGACGGACGATGTTACTGAGGGTGGGAGTAGACGGTCTCGGTGATGGGTGGAGACGGACGATGTTACTGAGGGTGGGAGTAGACGGTCTCGGTGATGGGGTGGAGACGGACGATGTTACTGAGGGTGGGAGTAGACGGTCTCGGTGATGGGGGGAGACGGACGATGTTACTGAGGGTGGGAGTAGGCGGTCTCGGTGATGGGGTGGAGACGGACGATGTTACTGAGGGTGGGAGTAGGTGGTCTCGGTGATGGGGTGGAGACGGACGATGTTACTGAGGGTGGGAGTAGGCGGTCTCGGTGATGGGGTGGAGACGGACGATGTTACTGAGGGTGGGAGTAGACGGTCTCGGTGATGGGGTGGAGACGGACGATGTTACTGAGGGTGGGAGTAGGCGGTCTCGGTGATGGGGTGGAGACGGACGATGTTACTGAGGGTGGGAGTAGACGGTCTCGGTGATGGGGTGGAGACGGACGATGTTACTGAGGGTGGGAGTAGGTGGTCTCGGTGATGGGGTGGAGACGGACGATGTTACTGAGGGTGGGAGTAGGCGGTCTCGGTGATGGGGTGGAGACGGACGATGTTACTGAGGGTGGGAGTAGACGGTCTCGGTGATGGGGGTGGAGACGGACGATGTTACTGAGGGTGGGAGTAGACGGTCTCGGTGATGGGGCGGAGACGGGCGATGTTACTGAGGGTGGGAGTAGACGGTCTCGGTGATGGGGTGGAGACGGACGATGTTACTGAGGGTGGGAGTAGACGGTCTCGGTGATGGGGGGGAGACGGACGATGTTACTGAGGGTGGGAGTAGACGGTCTCGGTGATGGGGTGGAGACGGACGATGTTACTGAGGGTGGGAGTAGACGGTCTCGGTGATGGGGTGGAGACGGACGATGTTACTGAGGGTGGGAGTAGACGGTCTCGGTGATGGGGTGGAGACGGACGATGTTACTGAGGGTGGGAGTAGGCGGTCTCGGTGATGGGGCGGAGACGGACGATGTTACTGAGGGTGGGAGTAGGCGGTCTCGGTGATGGGGTGGAGACGGACGATGTTACTGAGGGTGGGAGTAGACGGTCTCGGTGATGGGGTGGAGACGGACGATGTTACTGAGGGTGGGAGTAGACGGTCTCGGTGATGGGGTGGAGACGGACGATGTTACTGAGGGTGGGAGTAGACGGTCTCGGTGATGGGGCGGAGACGGACGATGTTACTGAGGGTGGGAGTAGGCGGTCTCGGTGATGGGGTGGAGACGGACGATGTTACTGAGGGTGGGAGTAGGTGGTCTCGGTGATGAGGTGGAGACGGACGATGTTACTGAGGGTGGGAGTCGGCGGTCTCGGTGATGGGGTGGAGACGGACGATGTTACTGAGGGTGGGAGTAGACGGTCTCGGTGATGGGGTGGAGACGGGCGATGTTACTGAGGGTGGGAGTAGACGGTCTCGGTGATGGGGTGGAGACGGACGATGTTACTGAGGGTGGGAGTAGGTGGTCTCGGTGATGGGGTGGAGACGGACGATGTTACTGAGCGTGGGAGTAGACGGTCTCGGTGATGGGGTGGAGACGGACGATGTTACTGAGGGTGGGAGTAGGTGGTCTCGGTGATGGGGTGGAGACGGACGATGTTACTGAGGGTGGGAGTAGACGGTCTCGGTGATGGGGTGGAGATGGACGATGTTACTGAGGGTGGGAGTAGGCGGTCTCGGTGATGGGGCGGAGACGGACGATGTTACTGAGGGTGGGAGTAGACGGTCTCGGTGATGGGGGCGGAGACGGACGATGTTACTGAGCGTGGGAGTAGACGGTCTCGGTGATGGGGTGGAGACGGGCGATGTTACTGAGGGTGGGAGGAGGCGGTCTCGGTGATGGGGTGGAGACGGACGATGTTACTGAGGGTGGGAGTAGGCGGTCTCGGTGATGGGGTGGAGACGGACGATGTTACTGAGGGTGGGAGTAGGTGGTCTCGGTGATGGGGTGGAGACGGACGATGTTACTGAGGGTGGGAGTAGACGGTCTCGGTGATGGGGTGGAGACGGACGATGTTACTGAGGGTGGGAGTAGGCGGTCTCGGTGATGGGGTGGAGACGGACGATGTTACTGAGGGTGGGAGTAGGTGGTCTCGGTGATGGGGTGGAGACGGACGATGTTACTGAGGGTGGGAGTAGACGGTCTCGGTGATGGGGTGGAGACGGACGATGTTACTGAGCGTGGGAGTAGACGGTCTCGGTGATGGGGTGGAGACGGACGATGTTACTGAGGGTGGGAGTAGACGGTCTCGGTGATGGGGTGGAGACGGACGATGTTACTGAGGGTGGGAGTAGGCGGTCTCGGTGATGGGGGTGGAGACGGACGATGTTACTGAGGGTGGGAGTAGGCGGTCTCGGTGATGGGGTGGTGACGGACGATGTTACTGAGGGTGGGAGTAGGCGGTCTCGGTGATGGGGTGGAGACGGACGATGTTACTGAGGGTGGGAGTAGACGGTCTCGGTGATGGGGTGGAGACGGACGATGTTACTGAGGGTGGGAGTAGACGGTCTCGGTGATGGGGTGGAGACGGACGATGTTACTGAGGGTGGGAGTAGGCGGTCTCGGTGATGGGGGTGGAGACGGACGATGTTACTGAGGGTGGGAGTAGGCGGTCTCGGTGATGGGGTGGTGACGGACGATGTTACTGAGGGTGGGAGTAGACGGTCTCGGTGATGGGGTGGAGACGGACGATGTTACTGAGGGTGGGAGTAGACGGTCTCGGTGATGGGGTGGAGACGGACGATGTTACTGAGGGTGGGAGTAGACGGTCTCGGTGATGGGGTGGAGACGGACGATGTTACTGAGGGTGGGAGTAGGTGGTCTCGGTGATGGGGTGGAGACGGACGATGTTACTGAGGGTGGGAGTAGACGGTCTCGGTGATGGGGTGGAGACGGACGATGTTACTGAGGGTGGGAGTAGGCGGTCTCGGTGATGGGGTGGAGACGGACGATGTTACTGAGGGTGGGAGTAGACGGTCTCGGTGATGGGGCGGAGACGGGCGATGTTACTGAGGGTGGGAGTAGGCGGTCTCGGTGATGGGGTGGAGACGGACGATGTTACTGAGGGTGGGAGTAGGCGGTCTCGGTGATGGGGTGGAGACGGACGATGTTACTGAGGGTGGGAGTAGACGGTCTCGGTGATGGGGTGGAGACGGACGATGTTACTGAGGGTGGGAGTAGACGGTCTCGGTGATGGGCGGAGACGGACGATGTTACTGAGGGTGGGAGTAGGCGGTCTCGGTGATGGGGCGGAGACGGGCGATGTTACTGAGGGTGGGAGTAGACGGTCTCGGTGATGGGGGGAGACGGGCGATGTTACTGAGGGTGGGAGTAGGCGGTCTCGGTGATGGGGTGGAGACGGACGATGTTACTGAGGGTGGGAGTAGACGGTCTCGGTGATGGGGCGGAGACGGACGATGTTACTGAGGGTGGGAGTAGGCGGTCTCGGTGATGGGGTGGAGACGGGCGATGTTACTGAGGGTGGGAGTAGACGGTCTCGGTGATGGGGTGGAGACGGACGATGTTACTGAGGGTGGGAGTAGGCGGTCTCGGTGATGGGGTGGAGACGGACGATGTTACTGAGGGTGGGAGTAGACGGTCTCGGTGATGGGGTGGAGACGGACGATGTTACTGAGGGTGGGAGTAGACGGTCTCGGTGATGGGGTGGAGACGGACGATGTTACTGAGGGTGGGAGTAGGTGGTCTCGGTGATGGGGTGGAGACGGACGATGTTACTGAGGGTGGGAGTAGACGGTCTCGGTGATGGGCGGAGACGGACGATGTTACTGAGGGTGGGAGTAGACGGTCTCGGTGATGGGGTGGAGACGGACGATGTTACTGAGGGTGGGAGTAGACGGTCTCGGTGATGGGGTGGCAGACGGACGATGTTACTGAGGGTGGGAGTAGACGGTCTCGGTGATGGGGTGGAGACGGACGATGTTACTGAGGGTGGGAGTAGGCGGTCTCGGTGATGGGGGTGGAGACGGACGATGTTACTGAGGGTGGGAGTAGACGGTCTCGGTGATGGGGTGGAGACGGACGATGTTACTGAGGGTGGGAGTAGGCGGTCTCGGTGATGGGGTGGAGACGGACGATGTTACTGAGGGTGGGAGTAGACGGTCTCGGTGATGGGGTGGAGACGGACGATGTTACTGAGGGTGGGAGTAGGTCGGTCTCGGTGATGGGGTGGAGACGGACGATGTTACTGAGGGTGGGAGTAGCCGGTCTCGGTGATGGGGTGGAGACGGACGATGTTACTGAGGGTGGGAGTAGACGGTCTCGGTGATGGGGTGGAGACGGACGATGTTACTGAGGGTGGGAGTAGGCGGTCTCGGTGATGGGGTGGAGACGGACGATGTTACTGAGGGTGGGAGTAGGCGGTCTCGGTGATGGGGTGGAGACGGACGATGTTACTGAGGGTGGGAGTAGACGGTCTCGGTGATGGGGTGGAGACGGACGATGTTACTGAGGGTGGGAGTAGGCGGTCTCGGTGATGGGGTGGAGACGGACGATGTTACTGAGGGTGGGAGTAGACGGTCTCGGTGATGGGGTGGAGACGGACGATGTTACTGAGGGTGGGAGTAGACGGTCTCGGTGATGGGGTGGAGACGGACGATGTTACTGAGGGTGGGAGTAGGTCGGTCTCGGTGATGGGGTGGAGACGGACGATGTTACTGAGGGTGGGAGTAGGCGGTCTCGGTGATGGGGTGGAGACGGACGATGTTACTGAGGGTGGGAGTAGACGGTCTCGGTGATGGGGTGGAGACGGACGATGTTACTGAGGGTGGGAGTAGACGGTCTCGGTGATGGGGTGGAGACGGACGATGTTACTGAGGGTGGGAGTAGGCGGTCTCGGTGATGGGGTGGAGACGGACGATGTTACTGAGGGTGGGAGTAGACGGTCTCGGTGATGGGGTGGAGACGGACGATGTTACTGAGGGTGGGAGTAGACGGTCTCGGTGATGGGGTGGAGACGGACGATGTTACTGAGGGTGGGAGTAGACGGTCTCGGTGATGGGGTGGAGACGGACGATGTTACTGAGGGTGGGAGTAGGCGGTCTCGGTGATGGGGTGGAGACGGACGATGTTACTGAGGGTGGGAGTAGGCGGTCTCGGTGATGGGGTGGAGACGGACGATGTTACTGAGGGTGGGAGTAGACGGTCTCGGTGATGGGGTGGAGACGGGCGATGTTACTGAGGGTGGGAGTCGGCGGTCTCGGTGATGGGGTGGAGACGGACGATGTTACTGAGGGTGGGAGTAGACGGTCTCGGTGATGGGGTGGAGACGGACGATGTTACTGAGGGTGGGAGTAGGTGGTCTCGGTGATGGGGTGGAGACGGACGATGTTACTGAGGGTGGGAGTAGGCGGTCTCGGTGATGGGGTGGAGACGGACGATGTTACTGAGGGTGGGAGTGGGCGGTCTCGGTGATGGGGTGGAGAGATGGGGTGGAGACGGACGATGTTACTGAGGGTGGGAGTAGGCGGTCTCGGTGATGGGGTGGAGACGGACGATGTTACTGAGGGTGGGAGTAGGCGGTCTCGGTGATGGGGTGGAGACGGACGATGTTACTGAGGGTGGGAGTAGGCGGTCTCGGTGATGGGGTGGAGACGGACGATGTTACTGAGGGTGGGAGTAGACGGTCTCGGTGATGGGGTGGAGACGGACGATGTTACTGAGGGTGGGAGTAGACGGTCTCGGTGATGGGGTGGAGACGGACGATGTTACTGAGGGTGGGAGTAGGCGGTCTCGGTGATGGGGTGGAGACGGACGATGTTACTGAGGGTGGGAGTAGACGGTCTCGGTGATGGGGTGGAGACGGACGATGTTACTGAGGGTGGGAGTAGACGGTCTCGGTGATGGGGTGGAGACGGACGATGTTACTGAGGGTGGGAGTAGACGGTCTCGGTGATGGGGGGAGACGGACGATGTTACTGAGGGTGGGAGTAGACGGTCTCGGTGATGGGGTGGAGACGGACGATGTTACTGAGGGTGGGAGTAGACGGTCTCGGTGATGGGGGGAGACGGACGATGTTACTGAGGGTGGGAGTAGGACGGTCTCGGTGATGGGGCGGAGACGGACGATGTTACTGAGGGTGGGAGTAGACGGTCTCGGTGATGGGGTGGAGACGGACGATGTTACTGAGGGTGGGAGTAGGCGGTCTCGGTGATGGGGTGGAGACGGACGATGTTACTGAGGGTGGGAGTAGGCGGTCTCGGTGATGGGGTGGAGACGGGCGATGTTACTGAGGGTGGGAGTAGACGGTCTCGGTGATGGGGCGGAGACGGACGATGTTACTGAGGGTGGGAGTAGACGGTCTCGGTGATGGGGTGGAGACGGACGATGTTACTGAGGGTGGGAGTAGACGGTCTCGGTGATGGGGTGGAGACGGACGATGTTACTGAGGGTGGGAGTAGGCGGTCTCGGTGATGGGGTGGAGACGGACGATGTTACTGAGGGTGGGAGTAGGCGGTCTCGGTGATGGGGTGGAGACGGACGATGTTACTGAGGGTGGGAGTAGACGGTCTCGGTGATGGGGTGGAGACGGACGATGTTACTGAGGGTGGGAGTAGACGGTCTCGGTGATGGGGTGGAGACGGACGATGTTACTGAGGGTGGGAGTAGACGGTCTCGGTGATGGGGTGGAGACGGACGATGTTACTGAGGGTGGGAGTAGACGGTCTCGGTGATGGGGTGGAGACGGACGATGTTACTGAGGGTGGGAGTAGACGGTCTCGGTGATGGGGTGGAGACGGACGATGTTACTGAGGGTGGGAGTAGGCGGTCTCGGTGATGGGGTGGAGACGGACGATGTTACTGAGGGTGGGAGTAGGCGGTCTCGGTGATGGGGTGGAGACGGACGATGTTACTGAGGGTGGGAGTAGACGGTCTCGGTGATGGGGTGGAGACGGACGATGTTACTGAGGGTGGGAGTAGGCGGTCTCGGTGATGGGGTGGAGACGGACGATGTTACTGAGGGTGGGAGTAGGCGGTCTCGGTGATGGGGTGGAGACGGACGATGTTACTGAGGGTGGGAGTAGACGGTCTCGGTGATGGGGTGGAGACGGACGATGTTACTGAGGGTGGGAGTAGGCGGTCTCGGTGATGGGGTGGAGACGGACGATGTTACTGAGGGTGGGAGTAGGACGGTCTCGGTGATGGGGTGGAGACGGACGATGTTACTGAGGGTGGGAGTAGACGGTCTCGGTGATGGGGTGGAGACGGACGATGTTACTGAGGGTGGGAGTAGACGGTCTCGGTGATGGGGTGGAGACGGACGATGTTACTGAGGGTGGGAGTAGGCGGTCTCGGTGATGGGGTGAGACGGACGATGTTACTGAGGGTGGGAGTAGACGGTCTCGGTGATGGGGTGGAGACGGACGATGTTACTGAGGGTGGGAGTAGACGGTCTCGGTGATGGGGTGGAGACGGACGATGTTACTGAGGGTGGGAGTAGACGGTCTCGGTGATGGGGTGGAGACGGACGATGTTACTGAGGGTGGGAGTAGACGGTCTCGGTGATGGGGTGGAGACGGACGATGTTACTGAGGGTGGGAGTAGGCGGTCTCGGTGATGGGGTGGAGACGGACGATGTTACTGAGGGTGGGAGTAGACGGTCTCGGTGATGGGGTGGAGACGGACGATGTTACTGAGGGTGGGAGTAGGCGGTCTCGGTGATGGGGTGGAGACGGACGATGTTA